>NW_010168482.1:12786-15374 GCF_000695765.1 Mesitornis unicolor
CTCCCCTTTATTTTCCTCATACTATGAAAACTAGACCAAATCTTTCTTATTTCACTTAATTTTAAATGCATGTGTCTCTATGAAAAGCAGATATGAAGGTGAACATTGCACAGATTGCTGTAAGAAGAATAGCAGCTGTGTATTCCAAACTCTTTGCAGCTGAGTGCTGCCATGATTTAGATGTCTGGGTAGGTCAATAATACTGCAGTTGGCTGTGCAGCTTGGTCTGGTAAAAACAACTGCTTTAATGATAGTCAGTGCTGCATTCTGGACTTCTTCTTTAACATTCAACATTTCAGCTCAGGATAAATAAAGACGGTAGAAATAGACTTTACTAACACCGACTAGGGTGGAGGGGGCGTTTGAGGCTGTTTGTAGGTGCTGCCTGCTAGTTCGGTCTTTTTTTCAACCCAACACAACTACTAATTAAAGCCATAATATATTCAGATGTAGAAAATGACCTCCTGTCATTACCCTGCATGTCTCATACAAGTTTGTACAAGAATTTAAGTGTTATTTTAAATGAATGAACGTGTAGAAAGCTGCTCCGAGTAATGTAGAATTCAGTGTTTAACAGTTACGTGAAACAGATTTTTCTGCCAACACAAAAACTCCTGTGGATATTCCTCGGGCTGTGGAGGTGAAATCGTGGATGTTTAATTTTCTAGGTTGTTTGTAGAAAAGCTGCCCAGTCACCGAGACTATCACCAATGTGCGGTACCAGAAAAACAAGATATTATTAAGGTAGGATTATGGATACCTGGCCTTTAAGAAGTGTTTCTCCCAGAATCTGTCCGTTCTTTCCCAGGACTCCTTTTCTCCTCGTGCACACACGGCAGCCACCACAGTCTGAATTTCTGGTATCTTTCTACACTAGTGATTCATATTTTATTTAATCTCTTGATCATTACTGGAAATCAAATGATCATTCTAAAAGGTAAACAAGAACAGTCTTTGAATAGCTTGGTAGATTGTTGGAAACCCAGGTACTGAGAATTTACCTATTTACATATTAAAAGTACATTAATTTAACAGTACTTACAGTTTGATTCTGGTCCCAGTTATATGAGCGGCTAATTGTCCAAACTGACTATTGCAAACAGAGGGAAGGAGAGATGTGTGTGTGCAGTATTTGCTAAACAATCAACATATATTCTTGCTTGCTTTATTACTAAAACTGTATTTACCTGTTTCAATTTTTTTTTTTGCCTCCCTAAAAGAGAAATTTCAAATACAGTCTTATAATGAACTTAAAACATCTGGAATTGCCCAATGAGAAGCATAAGTGGTTTTTTTTTTTGCTTTGTGCTGCCATATTTGCTTGCTTTCTCTGCTGTTAAAGCTGAATAACGTCACACTCAAGGACAGAATGCTTCTTGCCGAATTCTTACTGTGGCTCACAGTCTAGGAAAACGTTCCTGTTGAGTAAGGGCATTTAACATCCTCCCTCCTATGGCACCCAATAGGATTAAGCACATGGTCTCTTGCTCTCCCTTGCCTACAGCCTCTGAATTATTCTGGAGTAGCCTCTGCATCAGTAGAATACATTGGGCACTGGTTTTTGTTTCACAGAACAAAATGTTTTGTCTGCCAGGGCTGTTGTAGGAAGCTGCATGTGTTACTGTGCCTCCAAATAAACTTCCCCCACCCACCTGCTCCCCCTAGAACTGAGCATATTTGGTCATATTTCTGTCCAGGGAGTCCCAGAGACTGAACCACTGAAACAAAAGTGTTAGTCATCACACACCCATTAAACAACAGAGATAACAGATTGCTAGAAAAAGGACTAAGCTTTCCTTGTGATAAGAAGTGGTCATGTCACACCTTTCGCTGACGTAATCTGAAATTGATGTACTGTAGGAATTTTATAATCTGGTAATTCAGTGTGTATTTCTTCCTTTATTTCCTGGAAGAAGAGCAGGGGAGGGGTGTGGAGGGTTATCTTTTAGAAATCTGTATTATAGCTGAGTTTGTTTGCCAAGTAGTTCTTTTAAAAAGTGAAAAGTTAATGTATCTATCTTTCTCCCTCCCCCTAAAGAAATTGAAGGAGGTTGCATTTCCACGGACAGACGAATTGAAGAGAGATCTTTTAAAAAAATACAACTTAGAATATCAAGAATATATGCAAAACAAAGTAAGTTTTGTGTGGTTATTAATTCAGTGTTGGTATGAATTTTTTTCTGTCATATAAAACTTCTTAACAATTAAGCAGTAAAATGCCAGTTCCACAAGAACCTAATGATTCCACTGGCTGCTTAGAATCTGAGAAGGGAAAATTCATTCTAATTGGTTGATTATTTGAAAGTAAGTAATGCAAGTGTGTACTTGGAAATAAATGTGCTGTGCTATTTACTTAGTAACTGTCTACAGATATCTGAATAGGTCTTTGGTACTCTGTGACTATGTTTTATGTGGAGGATACTGTTGATAGATTCATAGGAGTATGTGGGAAAAGGTCTTTTGGCTCCGAGTGTGCTCAAGTTTTAAATGATCCTGTTTGAGTCTTTAAGTAACTGTAAATACCTCCGTATTTTGTATTGAAGTCACTGAGAACAGGACCTGTAGTTTTAAAAACTTGTCTTGGAAAG
>NW_010168482.1:15405-16143 GCF_000695765.1 Mesitornis unicolor
AACATCTTTTTATTTCCTTCTCTTGAGATGGCACTAGAGAATTAAGAAGGAAAAAAAAAAGGCACCAAAAAACGCCCAACCCTCGCACCCCATATTCCTGCCACTGATTGGTTTGAGGTCGTCCTTCCTGCTCCGTTTTGTTCATGACACTTAAAAAGACTAGCACAAAGTTATTTCTTCATTTGATTCTGGAGATGCTTGACGCTCTCCTTTACCAGGGAGCAGGAAGGCCTGTTGAAACCTGAAGCTTCCCTTGCAGTTTGTGGAAGAGCAGGAGGCCTGGAGGCAAAGGGACATAGACCAGAACGGATCAGGTACCTAGCGTGTCTGAGACTGGGGAGACTGTGCAATAAAGCCAGGTTAAGAAATCCAGAGAAAGTTGAGGAAAGAAAGTAGCAGGAGAAAGCAGACAAACCTATCTAAACAGCAGCAACAAAATAAGATAACAAAATGCATTATGAAATCCAGAAAACCAATGTGCTCATGGATCTCCTGTTGCACTGAAAATAGTAAGAGCTTATGCTTGTGTCTAGCCTCTTTACAGTCACTAGTTTGAAAAGTCTCTTTTATTATGACTTTGTTATAACGGGGAAAAGAGGCAAGTGCTGTCACTGCTGAAGTAAGAACACAAACCACCAGAGGTACACAGATGGGAAGCTTTGTGTTAGTATTCCTTACTTACTGTGTTTCCTTCCATATCACACCACTTCTGGGGATATGGTTGTATTGCCGGTTCAG
>NW_010168482.1:16174-48859 GCF_000695765.1 Mesitornis unicolor
AATTTTTAATGACAGGATTTGATGGTTTCATTAAATAATTACATTGCTGCTTTAATTTCTGTGCTTTTTCTAGTGTTCTGAGAATGTCACTATTTTACGTTCATTTCAGAACAAATGTAAAACTGAATTACTGAAGAAACTAGAGCATCAAAAGCTAATAGAGGCAGAGAAGAAACGGATTGCACATATGCGGCAACAACAGCTTGAATCAGAACAGTTTCAGTTCTTTGAGGATCAACTTAAGAAGCAAGAACTAGCTCGACATCAGAAAACCAAAGAGAGTGTGATTATGTCTGAACAGGTAGATGGAAGTATGCTATCTTGTATTTCTGTACCAGAGAACAGTTCCTTGTCTACAACACTACTTGACAAAAAAGAGAGGAGTGGCACAGCTGGCTGTGCTGGACATTCGCCTCCAGTAAATCGGATCTTAAAGCCAGAAGCTACTTTAAGTGCCATTCAGAGTAAGTGCAGAGATTTTTATTTTTCTTTTTACTTTTTTGTTTTATCTGCCTCTTAGCTGCTTGTAGCAGTCCACATGGTACATGCATATGCATTTATTCACTGTGAGAACGCCTGTGTGAAGTAAGCATGAACAGGTTGATGTACACACAACAGTTCCCTACAATTTCTTCACTTGAAGAGAGGAGATCAGTTGCACAGTTTCAAATTTTCTGGCTGAGCACCAATAGAGGGATCTAGAGATGGAGCCTTAGTGTTCCTGTGGAATGAGATCTGAATCTTGCCATGGACTTGGAGGGAACTGAAGCAGAACCTGCAGTGGTTCCCCCTGGAAAGCCGTGGCCTGGGAAATGGTACCAGCACACTGTCACCTCAGGGGCAGGCTAGTGAGGTATCTTATGGGTTGGTGACCTCAATTCAGGATGAAGTTCTGCTGCTGTAGGTTTATTCTCATTAGAAATCTGTGATGTACTAAGTATAATTCTTTCACTTTTAATAATTTCCTGGAACTGTGTATATTTCCTTATTTAATGGAACTTTACTGTATAAGCTGCAAATGCCCTTTTCTCTCTCATTTTTTGTTTGTTTTTTTTTTTGTTAGCTCAATTGGCTGAAGCACTCAGAGGCGTCATTTTGCCCAGGGATCTCTGTCACAAATTTCTGCTGCTAGCAGAGGCAAATACAGTAAGAGGAATAGAGACATGTGGAATTCTCTGCGGAAAACTGGTACAGTTTAACCCTCACATTTGTATGGGGAAAGACTTATTTGGTAGTGCTGTATTTTCCTGTAATGTATTGATTTCAGAGCAAAAGCAGATCTAAACAATTAGCCTTTAATGTAATTAACTTCATGTTATAACCTGAGTGGTCACTTCAGCAGTGCGGGCTTGCCTTACTGAGGAAACATTTGATCAAAGTTACGCTGCTGTCATTCTAATATGTAGCAAGTTTTTCAGCATGCTGCACAATACAGGCTTTTACGAGTACTTTCTCTGGCATTCATCTAAGGTAAGTGAGGTTTAGTTACAGAACAATGAGATATAAAGACTGTTAGAATCTACCGGAGTCATCAGATTTGTAATGGCACAACAAAAAAGAAGAAGAAAATGCTCCCACCAAGCTGTGGAATATCTGATTTTCAGGCTGTTTTTTTGCCTTTGACCTACGTAACATTTTGTGTCCTTTCAGAGCAGGGAAAGGTGTCATGGCTGCTACTGGCATAGAGCTGGACATCATCTTTTAAATTCTTTTTATTTGGATTGTATAAAGAGAGAATAGCAAAAGTAGTGTTCAGAGTTTCACAGAACATAATTACAGTATTCTCAAACCTCTTGTTTAATGCTTTGAATCTTTTTAAAGGACATCCTTTTCACACCGGTCTCTGCGAACATTTAAGTCTAACAGTCTCATGTTGTTACTGATAACCTGCTGTATGTTTTTATGATAAAAAGATAAGATGCATTTGCAGATGCAACAGATTGGTGTAGCTGCACTGAAATCAGTGGAGCTATACTGCTTTGTTTTAGCTGATCGGCTGACATCTTTCAGATTCTGATTTAGCATTTATTCATTAGTTCATCTGTCCCACTCTAAGTCAATGTTTGTTTTACAGACACATAATGAATTTACTATTACTCATGTAATAGTGCCAAAGCAATCCGCAGGACCAGACTACTGCGACATGGAGAACGTGGAAGAATTATTTGGTATTCAGGATCAGTACGATCTCCTCACTTTGGGTTGGATCCATGTGCGTATGACTCACAGATTCTGACTTTTCTGTATCAGCTCTGCATGCTGTGTGAAAGAAACCCTGGAAATAACAAACCAAAGAAATAACTGGAAAAATCCAAATTAATTTGCTCACTTAAGTCTAATTGTAGTAATATAAATAAGCACTAATGTTCTCCACAGATGAGCATTTCTTAATGAGGTTGAACCCCCCCAGTGGGCCCTGCTTTTGCCAATGCCACTTTTGTCCATGTCAATTTAGGAGTATTTTACTACTTTCTAATGTAATTTATTTTTCAACATTTAAAATTGCGGGGGAGTGGCGCGAGGTGCGCATTGTGATGTTTAAACTCCACATCAATTTCATTCTTGGGGATTTTGGACAACCAAGTAATTTCTCTTTGTCTTGTGCTTCTCCACTTCACCTTTTCCCCCTCACGATCAGAAAATTGCTTGTATATCTGGTTGTGAATGTGCCTCCGTAAATCTCATACTGAAGAGCCACCCTAACAATATAGAATCTGAGTTAATACCAACTTGAAAAAAAACCAACCTAGGGAAGTTCTGACTCTGACTTGTTAGAAATTACTGTTCCTTCTTGAATGTATGTCAATGGTGACTTGTAAGAAATATTTCATAGCGTTGAGTTTTCCCTTTCTTTTTGTAGACACATCCAACACAAACTGCATTCTTATCCAGTGTTGACCTTCATACTCATTGTTCTTATCAGCTAATGTTGCCAGAGGCCATTGCGATTGTTTGTTCACCGAAGCATAATGAGTGAGTTCTGATTTTTCTAAGTAATATTTAGATATTTGCCCCTGCTCCTTAACTTAAAATCTGACCAAATGCAGACAGCACCTGTCAACTGGGATGAAGGGTGGGAATATGGCATCGTGACTTGGTTTCCTCGAAGTCATTTAGTCTTGCATTCTAGTCCGTCATGATGCACAGTACTGTTTCTGCCTTCTCTCTCCTCCTCCCTCCCAGCCCCAGGTTTTAAATCTATTTATTTATTTATTTTTGTACTCTGCTCGAACAAGTGGTAACAATAGGAGCTGTTCTGGAGACCTCACTGCCAGTGCCCTACCACAGACCTATCTTCTTTCTGTCTGATGAGGGAAGTGAAGGGGTTAGGCTAGGTGAATTTCTCTAGGATGATACAAAAATTGCAGTTTGGGGAGTAGAGGGATAAAGATCACTTTTTTGATAATAATGTCCTATTTTTTTTTTATTTCATAAAATACAAAAAAATAAGTGTCTGGAAAAAAACTGGAACTGCATAACAATTAATGTGAAGGTTTGTAATGGAACAGGTTGCCCAGAGAGGGTGTGAAGTCTGCATCTTTGGAGATATTCAAAACCTGGCTGGACATGGTCCTGGGCAACCTGCTCAAGGTGATTCTGCTGTAGCAGGGGGGTTGCTCTAGACAATCTTCAGAGGTTCCTTTCAACCTCAGTTTTGTGACTGTGCTTTGGTGTGCTTGGAGTTTCAAGGCCCCAGGGCTAACTCTTGTTTAGACTGCATTTCCTCAGCCTTTCTTTCTGGCCTTCTGCCCCTGTAGATTACTTCTGTGAATCCCAGTCTGGCTGCCTGACTTCCTATATGGGTCATACAGGTAGCAGAGCTGTAAATACAGATGGAGTGGCAAGTCTTGCAAGCCTCTTTCATAGTTTATGCTGCTACCATGTAACTAACTCTAACCTGTTCCTCCTAGCTGTAGCATTTATTCATCTGGTGCTGTCCTGTAGTTATTAGGTATTAATGTCCTTTACAGAAGGGTGGATTTTCTAACTTTTTATTCAACACTCAGAGTGTTAGATCATACATACACAGCAGTGCATTTTTCTAGTGCTTTGTGTTATTCAACTACCTAAAAGAATGGGGAGGATGTGAACTCTCACTAGTTGCTCACACAGCTGGCTTAAAGCCCCTCTAGAGTTCAGTGAGTGAAATAACAATCCAGAACACCTAAGTATCTGTTCCTGTATGAAGTAGCCTTGGCCCTTAGTAAGCTAACCTGCCTAATGGGAATGGCACCAATACTGTGGGGTTTTTTTCTCTCCTTCCTTTCATCATCTGTTTCTTCACAGGAATACAGCTCCCTTTGATTTCAAATATCCAACCCAACCTTAGCTCCTGCGTATCAAAGGTCACTGAGTACCCTTGTGTTGTCCTTCTGTTAAGCTAAGCAATTTGTATGTGAAACCTTGGACTTGTATTATGGAGGCAGTGTGTAACAGGAGTTTCATCTTTTGCTTTCCAGCACTGGCATCTTCAGACTTACTAATGCTGGCATGCTGGAAGTTTCTGCTTGTAAAAAGAAGGGATTCCATCCACATACAAAGGACCCTAGGTTATTTAATGTAAGTAAATAATCCACCTTAATGCTATGTACCAGTACATAAAGGGTGGCTACCAAGAGTATGGAGACTCCCTTTTCACAAGGAGTCACATGGAAAAGACAAGGGGTAATGGACACAAGTTGCTTCTGGAGAGATTCCCATTGAACTCCAGAAGAAATTTTTTCCCATGAGATCAATCAGACACTGGAACAATCTCCCAGGGGAAGTGGTGAATTCCCCTGCACTGGTCAGTTTGAAGAGCCAGCTTGACAGGGTGCTGACTCGACTCATTTTAGACGGGATGATCCTTGTGGTTCCTTCCAACCTGGTATTCGATGATATTTTTGCCCATGGTTCTGCTGCAAGCAGAAATTATATGTGCTTCAGATCAGGTTTTTTTGATAGTTTTTCCCCATTTTAATAATTCATTACCTTTACTTCACTGACCAAGGTAGACATCAGGAGTCTACTTAAGCAGTCAGCAGCAGCCATGAGATGCATGGTGTACATGGCCTTTCAAATGATGGGTAACCAGAAGCAGCTGCCATCAGTCACCACTTTTACCTGCTTTCAGAACAAGCGAAAGCCACAGGTTCAAATGGGTTTTATTCCTGAGTTCTTTAGTTTTTAAACAGATGGAGACTGTAGAGATTCAGTTCATCTCCGCAAATGTGATGTCCCACAGAACATCACAGCTGCTAAAAAGTGCAGCTGTGAGTAGATGAAGCCTTACTTCCTTCATTGCCCAAAATTTTCTCCCAGCTTCTCATAAACTTTTCTCAGTAACTACCATATCTTTTGATGTTTAATAGCATAATATGAGATAGATAGATAGATAGATAGATGGCTGAACAGTATAGTTATTCAGAATTATCAGAAATGTCACTGTTGTCTGGAAGACAAAAATCTTTGCCTTTGAATTGAATAATGATGATTTTTTCAAATGGAGCTCACTTCAAATACACAGCATCTCATTTAGCTCAAACTAAAATGATCAAATGCAAGAGAACTGATGTTGAAAGACACTGGAAATTACTTCTCTGTTGTAGGACTCTCAGAATGTCAGTGTGAGTCCTCGGAAGGAGAGGTCGGGGCTTTGTTTTGTTCTGTTCTGTTGTTGACTGTAGAGATAATGAGAAAGTAGTCAAACTGAAAAAATTTAAGACTTTTGTTGCAGATGGGCTCTTTTCTGTGGTCCTTTACAGACGTTGTTTGTCAATGAAGTTACTGTCCACCTGACTTCATTTATAAAGATCAGACACAGTACTGGTACCACATATCAAACACAAATATCTTTTCAAGTAAAATACCCCAAACACATTGATCTTTCCAAAAACAAAAAAGTAAGATCACAGCTTAATTTTCTGGAGGAAAAATATCAGGGGTGATAATACAGAAAGCTTCACAAAACTAGACTAGAACAATCCTTATCTGCATGTTTCTGGTAAAAAGTCTTTCCCACAGGCCCAAACCAAGCTGTTACTTAGTCTTGACTGTGTCAAAAAACACAATCTAGTCCTAAATGCTTTAAAAAAATCCATCATTTGGATGGGCACATCTGAAGCTACTGCAGAAAGAGAACAGAGTTCACTTTCCTTGCTGCTGTTCCCCGTGCCACTGTTCTAATGCAGGACACAATACCTTCCTTCTCCATTTCAGGTATCCCATGCTGTGATACAAAAGGAGACAGCCCAGAACTAACCTGTTCCGCAGGTTTTCCTCTTCAGAAGTTTAGTTCTGGTTGCATGTTGTAACCCTTGCTTTACTCAGCAGTCTGTACCTGTGACAATCAGCTTTGCCTGTGAACAGGCACAGTGGTAGGTATAGCGTTGGGCAGACAGGCACAGTATTCAGTAGGCTCAGAAAGTGAGAAGGGAACAGTAGGCCTCATGTGCTATTGTACTGAAACTGATTTCTATGACTGACGGACTGACTTTTTTTTTGGCAGCCATGTACCCACGTGGTCGGGAAAGACATAAAGATAATTGTGCTGGATCTGAGGTGATAGGAATGGATGATAGCGATGTTACTACACAAATAGCCAAGACAGAAAAATGGATTCCTGTTTTTCCTACGTTTTCAGAAATGACTTTTATATTTATACATTTTAGATTGAATGGTTTGATATTTATTGCTCTTGCCTGTTCTGAAGTTACTTTGTTGCTTTGTCAGGATGGAGTTCAATGGCATTATCCCTGAATCTGTAAACAAAACTAACCTATAAAACACAACAATAAAATCAACTTCAAACAACAGTAACTGTGTTGATATAAGTAATGTTTCTTTTGTCACTTGGTGGCATGAAGATGTCCTCACTACAAGAAAGACACTGATGTGCTGGAGCACATCCAGAGAAGGATCAATGAGGCTGGTGAGGGATCTAATCACAAGTCTTACGAGGAGCAGTGAACTGGAGTGCACTTGGCCTTGTTGAAGCTCACACAGTTGGCCTCAGCCCATGGATTCAGCCCATCCAGGTCCCTCTGCAGAGCCTTCCTACCCTCAGGCAGATCAACACTCCCTCCCAACTCAGTGTCATCTGCAAACTTGCTGAGGGAGCACTCAATCCCCTCATCCAGATCATTGACAAATATGTTAAACAGGACTGGCCCCAAAACCGAGCCCTGGGGAACACACAGGTCCTTTACCTGAGAAGTGATCCTCTCATCTTGGCCTAGCAGAGATGCTTCAGAGGCTGTTGGACAAATGTGTTGTCTTCAGCAATGCTCATGTAGAAGCTTTTATTTGAAATAAAATTCTCATCCTGAAAGGGATTCCCTGGATCTATCTAGTTACACAAAAGGATCGAGATGGAATTAGAAGGAAGAAACATACAAAGTTATTTGCTCTAACAAGAGTTTATTTAGTATCTGTTCCAAGAGCCCAGATGGCCTGTACTTTAAATAATAAGGTTAGTATAATAAAGTTTGGAACATGTGTTAACGGTCAGAAGCTGGACAAGATCTGGAACTCAAGGGTTACACAAACATGGTAAATAAGAGTTCCTGTTGCAAAGAGCTTACAGGTTGAAAGATAATGAGCAACAGGCATGTGAGGTAAACTATTTGGTTTAGACAGAAAACTAGATAACAAAAATAAATAGCATCCTTTATCCTGAACTCTAATGACTGATTGCAGCAAGTTCCTCAGGACTGACCTTTTCCAGGTGTGTCTCAGTGAATTCTTTATTCATATATACTCTTAAGACAGTATTACCGGCTTCAGCTTCTGTGTATATATTTCTAGTTGAATACTAGTTCTCTAAATTATTTTATCTACTTTGATTACATTACCCCTTCCAATAAAAAAAGTTCTGAGGAGAAAGTGTATTAAGCCAGCTTAATTACCCTTTAGACCTTGCCAGAAATCACAACATAAAAATAATAGGTTCCACTCATCCTGAGGGCATAAGAAAGTCAGGTGTTCAGTCTAATACTAGTGTTCAGATATGCTCCCAGTGGAACAGGTTTCATTTCTTTGAAAAAAACCCATACAGAATTGTTGTAGCATATATCGTACTCATCTGGGCCACACACTGTAAAAAATTAGCTTTCTCAGCCTGACAGCTGTGAATTAAGGAGTGATGTGGAGAGAGAATATTTCTGGATAGAGCCAATAGAAAGCAGTGCCCGTGTTCATCCTGATACTGAACAGATGCTATGCTCCTTTTGCGCTGCCCAGAACGTTGGAAAAAACCAAGACTGATTCTCTTTGCAGACTAAGAGGATTGCTGCGGGTTAACTTTAACAACGTGCAGCCTGATAGCTGAACATTTCCTAGCACTGCTATCATTGAGCAAAAGGTACCGCTTTTTCCATTAAGCCCAGGAGAGTGTAGTAACAGGTTAATGCCACAAGATGGCGCTTCAAACCAGCCGTACCCCACAAATGCACGCACTGGTTTTGGTTTTTGTTTGGTTTGTGGTTGGTTTTGTTTGGGTTGTTTTTTTTTTAAATAGGGGCAGCAGTTTCATAGCATATTTAAAATTTATTCCAAAAAATACATAGTATCCAATTAATTAAGGCCATTGTGATGAAGGATTTACGGAATGAAATTGTAAGAATGTATTTTCCTGAATACATTCACAGTAATACACCAAGGCGGTAATATAAAGATAAAGCGATTTAAAAGCATTTGCGGTGAACAATGGATGGGCCAGCTTCATCATATTCCTGTTTGCTGATCCACATCTGTTGGAAAGTAGACAGGGAGGCAAGGATAGAGCCTCCAATCCAGACGGAGTACTTACGTTCAGGAGGAGCAATGATCTGTTTAAGAAATAAAAGCATTAAATACAACTGTCCACTGTGATTAAAATATACTTGTTATACAGAAATAAAGTAGTGATATTTTATATTAACGAAAGCACTGCATCTTTGTGCTAGTGTCATCCCTGGCATTGCACTCAGCCGTTGCTGCAAGCAGTCAAATTAAAAAGCTGTTATTTAAGTCTCAGCCTAAACGCCCAATTTCTCTGCCTGAGTCAGTCTGCCCAGTAAGAGTAGTGCAGTTGTGTATTCGTGACTGTATACGAGAGAAGGGGAGAGAACTGCTCTGGAAACTGATAATGATAACTCAGGAGGGCTTGAAAAAAAACCACAAGTGACCTATGGAGCATTCCCATTGATATAGCTGATAAAATGTTTGCAAAGCAAGGAATGGAAGATTTTAAAGCAGCAGAAGGAGAACTGGCTTGTTGGAAGCTCCTTCTTTTCTGAACTTGTAGGCCAAGGACAAAACCAGCATTTTTCTCTCTCCCATCTCCATCAGCCAAAAAGGGCTGAAGAAGCTTACATATAGGCCCAGAGGAAAGTGTGTGCTGCTGGGGCCATGCTATTCTCCTTTGGCCATGTTAGGGCAGTTAGCAGGTACCACTATGAACAAGGAAAGGAGAGGAGAGTCATTCTCCTTCTAGCAACAACTTTACCAGGTGGTGATTATTTGCTAGAAGGTACAGACATGATTACAAATGTGTACAAACCACTTACTTCGTAAAGTGTTGCTATGTTTCACTAGATTCTTGAGGACTTTGTACATGCCAACTCAAACAGTCTACAAATAATTGCACCATACCTTGATCTTCATAGTGCTGGGAGCCAGAGCAGTTATTTCTTTCTGCATCCTGTCTGCAATACCCGGGTACATTGTAGTGCCTCCAGACAGCACGTTGTTGGCATAAAGGTCTTTTCTGATGTCTATGTCGCACTTCATGATGCTGTTGTAAGTGGTTTCATGAATGCCAGCAGACTCCATGCCTGGGGAAGTTACAGAGAAAACACTAAGGAAGCAACTCCGTACATAGAGACTTAAACTTGTTAGCACAGAACTGACAACGTGCCCTTCAGTGTCTCTTTGGAAGACATCAGTCTTTAGAGCTGCAGAAATCTAGAAAGTCATTCTGTAGCTGCCTAAATTATCTGTTTAGGAGTTCCTCGGTGTACAGCCCTCCTCTCCCCCTTATGCACACAACTCCTCCTTAAGAAGAAAGCTGGGGGTGTGGAATAGTAAAGTTTCCAGTAGGCTTTTGCAGGCAATCTCGAAGGTCCTAAGAATTCCTTATATGGTCTTGGAACCATCTGTTTTCTTTTTTCTTTTTTTTTCTTTTCTTTTTTTTTTTTTATATTGAGCCAGCTCAGTCAAAATATGTCCTGATACCTCTCAGTATGCAACTACTTCATCTACTTTCTTAGATTCAATTCTGCCCATTGGCAGAACTGACGCTGGGTTCCTGTGTGATTGTGTTGCGAGTCTGCCTTGGTGGCTGTTGATTGCCATGCACTGTGTTGGCTTTGCTCTGCAAATGTGATAAACCATGGATTCAGGATTTGGAGCAGTCTTTTTGGAAAATAAAGGTAATGCTTTTCCCCCTCACACTACCTCCCTGCAAGCACATTCAAACTACAATCCTCACACTACTGAGAAAAGTGGCTTTGCAGCCACGCTTGTCATAGTGGCTAACTGTACAACAGACAAAATGGTGTGGGCCTAATGCCAGAGGCCAGGAATAAACATTCAGGGTTTATTTTCGGAAAGAATTTAGCCTTATTGTTTAGCATGAAGTTCCTTCCAGCAGATTAACAGTGCTGTGCTAAAAGATTCTTATACAATGGGTGCTAGGGCATAATTGTGTGTATGTCCCAGTAAGTTTGCAATGAGATGCAATCAAAAGAAAACAGGGGGTTCATATTTATGTGCCATTTACCAAAGCAGAACAATCACTCAACCTACCAATGAAAGATGGCTGGAAGAGGGTCTCAGGGCAGCGGAAGCGTTCATTTCCAATGGTGATCACCTGGCCATCAGGAAGCTCATAGCTTTTTTCCAGAGAGGAGGAAGAGGCAGCAGTAGCCATCTCGTTTTCGAAGTCCAGGGCCACGTAACACAGCTTCTCCTTGATGTCGCGGACAATTTCACGCTCAGCTGTCAAGAGGATTCAGTCTTTAGAACGGCACTCAGAAAGTACCCAAACGTGTTGACAGGTTTTTCCTCTTTCATTCTCCAACACCCTCCCCTCCGTTTTTTTAAACAAATCCTCTGCTAGTCTTGCAGGGACCTTCCTGTTGGATCCCTTCTTGTGTCTGTTCAATTGCAGAACCTTTATTAGGCCTTCTAAGGCTGCTAGAAATATTGCATATTAAAGAACCATCCTCTTCAGCCAGCAGGATGTCCTTACCAGTGGTCACAAAGGAGTAGCCACGTTCTGTCAGGATTTTCATGAGGTAGTCTGTCAGGTCACGGCCAGCCAGGTCCAGACGCATGATGGCATGTGGCAAGGCATAGCCTTCATAAATTGGCACATTGTGGGTGACGCCGTCCCCAGAGTCAAGCACAATCCCTTTGAGAAGATAACACATGATTTGTTCCCACCTGCACATCAGCACACAAAACTATTCCAAATGTCTATGCCATGTTCCCCAGAGGCTTACCTGTGGTACGTCCAGAAGCATAGAGGGACAGAACGGCTTGAATAGCTACATACATGGCTGGCACATTGAAAGTCTCAAACATAATCTGAAATGCAATTAAAGTAATTGTCTTAACACTCAGGCTTTTAGCTTAGTTGAAATAATATACTGAAAGACGGGGTGAAGACAAGATTTTTGTATTTCTTGACGGTTGGTAACAAGTAAGGAAGATATAAAACCTAGACCCAAAAATATTTCTCCTGCAAGACATGTCCCTGTAGCTGACTAACTGAAATGATGAAGTTCAGATCCTGTTGAGTTCACAAGATTGGAATTATTCCATAGCTTCAGTGTGAGCCTACCTGGGTCATTTTCTCTCGGTTGGCTTTGGGATTTAGTGGTGCTTCAGTCAGCAGTGTCGGATGTTCTTCAGGTGCAACACGGAGCTCATTGTAGAAAGAATGATGCCAGATCTGAGGACAACGGAAGAAGCCAAAGGAACGTTGTTCTTATTGCCTTCATAGAGATTACCAAAGTAATTGTAGAAAGACATGCACTATCCTCAGGTTTTACTGCCAGTAATATATGACTTTGTTTAAGGACACAAGTTAATGAAAACAAACATGTTATTCTTACAGCAGAAGAGAGAAAGCAGGACAGACTTGGTTCCAGCAATGCTATTTCAATAGTGATTGAAAGTTAAACAGTTCCAGAACAGCTCTAGAACATACGTAGACCTATGCAGCAGAGCTCAATAGATAATGGATCTCTTGAAGACAGTTTCATCTTTTGGTTTGTAGAGGCCAGCATGAGAATTCATAAAAATAAATTACATCAAAAGTTTTGTTGAGGATGAAAATCACCTTGTGTTTATCACTTCCTTGTGTCACATTCCTACTAGCTATAGAAACCTGAGGCCAAGTGGACTGCAGTGAGGAAGGCAATACACCAATGAGACTTTCTAAAGGCCAAAAAGGATTTTCTAAGTTTGTTTTCAAGCTGGTGGTAATTAGAGACTGGTTGATAGATTAGGCACCTGACAGGTTTTGCTGTCTCTCCAAGTAAAACATACAATGCTATGAGACTCAGTAAGTCCTCCGTGGCTCCACTCACTTGGAGTGTGTTGCGATGTCTCAGCTGTTCCAAGTAGCTCTGTTGCCAGAGCACAACATTAAATAGAAATACCATCTTAGAAATTATATCAACCATACAGACTGTGACTGTAAACATGGTCCTGGAAGCCTTTCATCCGAGTATTGGCTCTGAAATGGATGCATTGCACTGCAATACTGCTAATCTCTCAAGCATTCAAAAGTATGTGTGCAAACAGTGCCCTTCACATTGAGATTACACACAGTCTTTGCAGAAACAGACACCTTTCGAGATTCCATTTCTTTACCAGCCAATTGATAATATTCCTTTTCTTTCCTTTTTTTTCCTTACTTCTTTCTTCCCCCTGTTTTGCTAATGCAAAAATATATAGATGACACTTGAGTAAAAGAACTCCCAATAACTATTTTGATGTGCTCCTAGTAATACCTCAGCTTTAGATGCAAGTGAACAACCTTTGTTAACAACCTTCCTGTCAAACCATACTCAATAGCATAACACTTTCATTTAAAATCTAGTGGATATTCTATAAACATTTGGTTCAAGTATTTCTGTTTACCAGTGATACACATCAAGTGCTCAAAGCTGAAATACCTTCTCCATGTCATCCCAGTTTGTAATGATGCCATGTTCTATGGGGTATTTCAAGGTCAGGATTCCTCTTTTGCTTTGAGCCTCGTCACCTACGTAGCTGTCTTTTTGACCCATGCCAACCATCACACCCTGTAAAATAACACAGATGGAGTTAGCAACTCAGGGAGAGGCATCACAAAGCAGATAAAACACTAGCTGTGAAACAAATCCAGTTGCCAGTGATACTAGTTAGAAAATATTTTACTAATACTAATGAATGGAGAATTACTCACTGCTTTTCATTTTTCAAAATCAAATGTTTAGTTCAATTAAACCTCTGGAATTCATGTTCCCACTATAGTTTAAGCAAACAGCAAAAGTACAACTCGTCAAGATAAAGTGGAAAAATAAAATTACTTTAATGGTCATTATTATTTAGGGATTAACTGTCTGCTAAACTATAAAACAGTGGAGTAAAAGCCAAAAGTGATGCTGTGCCACATAAGGCTCAAGATGAAGCAAAATACACTATACATTTCCCAAAGCTTAAATTTCTAAATGTTTAAATCTTTCTGAACACGGCACTATTGCCATTAGAGAAGACCATTTAAATCTACTGGCACAGACTTCTTTTTAGGCATTTTCGTAGAAGTGGTCCATGGACCAGAAACTGAAAACTACTCTGCATGTACAGTAATCTCTGTGTTAAAGTTAGCAATACTGGAAAAAAATTAGTACATAGTAGGATGTTTTGAGTGCATAATACTCTCATCAAAACTGAGTCATTACACATGCCAAACCTTGGCATCTCCAGCTGCCCCGTCCTAGAAACAAGCAAGCTGGATTTGCAATTTATGGTGGGATGATCCTTCATTCAGGGCACTAATGCTGTCTGTGATATGTGACTGGGATAGAAATGTTCTAGAAACCTGCTGTATTTGTTTCCACTGTGACTGTATGGCTTGCTTGTAAGTAATTAATACACTTCACACTATCTACAGAAGCTAGCACTTTAATTTTTTTTAAATTATGTTAATGTCTACAGGCCTCAATTAGGCACACATTTCTTCTGCCTTGAAGAGCTTAAAATGTATTTGCTGGGTATATAAAGTGCTGCATCTTACAACCAGCTTACCTCTTCCCATTTCATCACGTCCTTAGATGGCATAGAAGCAATTAGGTGGATCTACTAATTAGGAGGATTAGTTTGTTCTGGCCTAGCCAATCTGCTCTAATTCATGCTAATGATGATCTGGCTCAGAAACTCTCTATATTTAACATCTCAGATAATATATGTATTTTGCAAACTATTAAAATCAACTGGACAAGACGTAAACCTTGAAGCTAAAGAAACTCAATCCTAAACAGGTGCCCATTTGTGATAAAGCTAAATGAATAAAGTCAGGAAGGTTTATAGGAAGCTGACTGAAAACTCCTCCATCCTCCTTTAGTTTTCCACACATCACCTATCATCACCTTTTAGGGCAGTCAAAATTTCCAGATACTTCTCTGTTGGGCTTTTGTGGGTTTTTGTGGGGTTATTTTAAACTAGCTTTACTCACCAAGTTTTCTGAGTAATACCAAATTAAGGAACAGGGACAAGAGGGCATATAAAAGAGCTACAAATTTTAGAAGGACTCCTCTCACCAGGCAAGAGACCTGCTTGGACTGAGGTGAGTGCACTGCTGGACTCATTTTGCCTGTAAATGCAGATCACCCAGGGCTGGGCTAGTCCCAAACACATGAAAAGGTGGCTCTGGGGTGGAGGAATGGGAACAGGGCAGCAAAGCCTTCTACAAGCTCAGTATGGAATAACCAAAGCAGTTCATCACCTGGTGCCTCGGACGACCCACAATGGAAGGGAAAACTGCTCTTGGAGCATCGTCCCCAGCAAAGCCGGCTTTACAGAGCCCTGACCCGTTGTCGCAGACAAGGGCAGTGCTGTCCTCTTCCTCACACATCTTCTACGTCAACGTCCTCAGGCCCTCCAGACAGAAAACAGCCCTATGAAAACAACAGGAAATAAATTAATTCATGTATAAATAAATTTCTAAATAAAACCATACTCGGGTAGCAGACCCACCCTTGAAGACAGACACGGCCGTATGAAAGCAACCAGCATCAGCAAAGATGCACAGCACTGGTTTGGCAACCGCGAGGCCTGAGGGGCCATATGAGGGAACGGGCTTCCTTTTGAAAGCATGAGAGGTCCCATCCACATCTGCCAGAGGGCTGTGCGCACCAGACATCATCCAGGGGATTCCAGAGGAGACTTCGAGTCCTGCAGCACGGGCAGACAGACCAGGGTGCAGCAAATGCTTATCTAAATTTGGTCACAGAGATTCATAGCTGGGGGGAGAGTGGGTGGGTGTGAGATAAAAGAGAACACTGGACTGACAGCTGCAAAAACAACCGTCTCTTTGCATCAGATTTCGTACAACTTCCCCCGCTTTTCTCTGTATTCCAAGGTTTTGTATTAACATCAATTACAGAAGCAAGCACTGAATACCAGGACTCAAGAAGAAATATTTGCTTGCAATTTATAGTGTGGTGGGGAATCACTTAGCTAGCTCTGAGCCTGGGCTTCCACACAGAGTTCAACAAACTGCAGTGTGTTAACAGCTAAAGGAGACAGCTGGCAACCATGGACCAGCTGGCTCTGCAAGCAGTCTCCCAAACCTTCTGCCACAGGAATACTGGAATCACGGGATAAAATGGGAGTGGGGTCAGTGAGAGCCACAGCTGAAGAGCAAAGGAGCCTACAGTCTGTTTAGCCTCTGCATTGGATGGAAAAAGCACAGGCAGTTCCTCCAGTCCTTCACGTGAGATCCTCTGTCTCTTCCCCAGTCAGGCAGCCACAAGACAGAGCTGCAGTCCCGCTTCTGCGAGCTGCTTGGACACAGCTGCCAGGAGAAGGCAAGGATAGGGAAATCCTAACTTGATGTGCTCCAAATATTTTATCATTATTATTGGGAAAGAAAAGTAGGCTGCGATTTTTGTATTTATTAAGCTCCTGGGAAAACAGGCTCTTTATATTCAAACATTTACTGAATGGAGTACAATTGTTATCTAACATGAATGAACAGACTGGTTTGGACAAACCATTTCCTAATTAGGAAATAGGCTTTTCAACCATCTGTTTTTGGAACAGAGTTCGAGGTCAGGGGGTTTGCTCAAACCCATGCAGTTAATGCAATGCCAAAAATCACTTGGGGGAGGGGGAAGAAGGGGGCAGGAAAGGCTACATTTCTGAGCTCAGCGGACTCTAAATTAAAACCATATTTAGTAATAAAGCAAAAAAAGTTGAAAAATCAAAGCTGAATTATTTCAGACAGCTTGCTCTGCTGCCAGCCAGCGAGTTACAGCTCAGGAGTGCCCTGGCATGCAGTAGTAATATCTTACAGCAGTAAATGCCCCTCAGCACTGTGGAAGAACGGAAATACTTCTTCCAAGTAATTAATACAGTATTTAACCCCTTTCTTCTACCTGCTTTATATCTAAAGATAGCCAATCACCTTACCGATCTCCACAACAAGCTACTAAGAGAACTCCAGCCCCACAAGAAATATTGTGTGTAACCTGTTCCTTCATTAAATGTTTGGCATTTTACAGAACAGTGTTTCCATATACACAGAGACAAGGACCAATATACATGCATCCTCATTGCATCCTATTAGACACTGCTATTTTGCATACTTGCAGCTCTCCTTACAGTCACATTCCTCAAAACACTCACGTCATGCTACACTGAGTTAACAGAACTGAAGCAAACCTGATGAGAAACTCTACTACACAGCGAGCAAATTCACCCCTTCAGGAACTCCGTTCTGCACAAAGCTAACACTGCAGGGTCACATGGGTTCATTTATACATCAATACAGCTATAATTCCAGCCACGGCAGGCCGTGTCGTTACGCTATTGCTGGAGTGCTGGTGGAATCACCAAAACCATCAGGCAGAACTTTCATTTCATTTTATAGCACCTCTGAAAGGGAAGACAACTCAGTATAGATAGTACAAGCATTCTATCAATTCGATTCTAAGAAGTAAGTTTGCTTAAGCAAACTACAGCACAGCAGTACATCCTCCTGAACAGCTTCCATTTGCCATGATTTAACTGAAGTCCTCCAGCAATCTGTAAATCATGCTATTGGTTCAGTGCCACTTACCCTGACAGCGCTTGGCTGGGGATAGCTGCTCTGGGGTGGTGCACTCTGTATCTGAAAGCTCTGAGGTTATATAGCCCCTTCAGCTCTTCTCCTCCCACTGGTCTCCCAAACAAGGAGCAGAGACAGGCAGAGACAGAGCTGAAGTCTCTAACAGAACCATATAGGGACCTTATTACAAAAACCTCTAATCTGGGTGGCCACAGGCCCTGGGTCTCTTCCACTGCATTCCAGCATAGAGCTCATGAAACAGGAGGAGACTTTCAGCTGTGTCAGGCAAACACTTTAAAACTTCAGGAGAGCTGCTAAAACACAGAGAGCTGGAGTGTGCCCACTACAGACACCCTCTGGCAGGAGAGGCGTGTGTTCAAATGAGAGAGGTCCATGCCTTCATTGCAACATCCAAGAGGCAGAGATATAAACTGGGAGTGCAGTTGTTTATAATAGGGAAGGCAGTTTTAAAGAAACACTTTGCTTTCGGAAAGATTTTCACAAAAACAATGGAAATATTACTAACGAGCTGAACACCTGCTGAATTTTGCTGCTAAGTCTCTTTAAAAGCTTGGCATTTTGCTTGTGTGCTAAATATTGCCCATAGGCTTAAGGGTAGTCAAAAAAGTACCTACTGTTGTGTAGGGTTCACAGTGAAGTCTATGAAGGTTATGTAAATGTTCTGTTAAAATATTGTTGTGATTCCTCTGGACTGGGATGGGTTAAAACCCATTCTCTTTCTCTGTCAGCTTATTTTTCAAAACCCTGAGACCTGTGGGCCAACTTTGCCCTTGTTGCTACTCCACTGATGGCCACAAGTCTGGACTGTCATAAACTCATCTCAGATTGCTCCTAATAAAGTTGTTAAATTTTATAACCCCCCATCTAGCTTTTCCATTTAACGTATTTTTAGCGAATACAGCAAGGGTTCTCACTGGACAAGTTATTTTCAGCACAGGACTGGAATTTTACAGCTGTAGCCAGCTGTTCGCTGGACAGGCTGATTCTAGCAAAGCAGACCTTTCATAGCCAACAATATTTCGTCATTAAGTTCATGCTAAAGACCAGAAATCAGCATCTTCAATACTAAACCATTACAATTTCAAAACTGCTCTACGCACACAAGCCAAGACGTGAGAGTCCAAGTGAGGTCCTTGCTTTGTGAGTCCTGTTACAATGGGGAGGAGCATCACATGCTTGCTTACAGAGTGTTTGCTGCCTAATTGAGTAGTCTTAATGCAAGAAAATCTCCCATATCACCACAGTGGGAGCTTTTTCTGATCTAGAGATTATAAGGATTAGGCCAGAAGTAGAGATAGTAGATAGGCAGAACTATGGATTGAAAACCAAAAGGAATTTAACTTTTAAGGAAAGGAACTTTTAAGGAATGCAACTTCCTTTGAGGGTCAGAAACAGGAGCTAACAAGTGTTGGAACATGAGCCATGCAAAAGCTATTTATTATTTCATTTCCATCATTGAGGCAAGAGATAAGAGATTTTTTTTTTTTAAAGAAAGGGGAGAGGGGGAGGGAGAGGGAGAGGGAGAGGGAGAGGGGAGATGAGACCCACCAAGGTAAGCAACTTACAATTGAGGCTATGAACAGATCCTTCTTTGGATCTGACAACTGACACTCAAAGAACAGCCAAAACCAAATATTTTGTTTTCAAACAACACTCAAAACCAGAGCTGAGAAAAATTACATACCTCACATAGAACATATGGCAGTAGATCAGGGAACTCAGGTCAAGGAAGGAGAATTTCACACAGGAGAACCCTGCACTGCAGCATCGTGTCTGATTTTGATACAAACTTCAATTACCTCCTAGATTGGAGGAAACAATCTAAGGTATTCAGAAGCATCATCTACTACTTCTTGGAAATACCAAGACTGGGACAAAGATCCAAAATAATCCAACCCCTTCACTTTAACGAGAAGACTTTCACACTCCCAAAAAAGCTTACTGGTTACGCTGCTGTAGTGGATAAAGTACATATGTGATCGCAGAGGCAAGTAAACAGCCCTTCAGTGGAACTGCTACACTATTCACACTGCACCTCAGCATAGCCAGAAACACAGGCAACAGTTTTCCACAAAAGACCTCTGTGGGTATTATAGGAGGCAGTGGCCACATAGATACCACTGACACCTTTGTGTCTCTGTTAAGCTTCATCACAGCCCTTGTAAACTTGGCCTGGTGTGTACCACAACTACAGGTGGTGGCAGTGATGGCAGCAGCAGCCCCTCGGCTGCTATGAGAATTGGATATTTGGGTGGGGATCACATATAACCTTGCCTGTCATGGGTACCAATGGTGTGGGGATCCCAGCTTCCAGGGTGCTCATGAAAAAGACAAGGCTCACACAGAGTCTCATTCAGATCAGGCAGTTGTTGATATGGTGAGGAAGAGGAAACACTAGCCATTTGGAAGGACCTACCATATAAATTATATATCTGTTAGAGATGGCTATGCTAGAAGGGAGAAGTAAGCACAGAGACAGACTGAGCAGCAGTGATGGATACACAGGAACGGCCCAGCAAAAATGTAGTGACACTGCACAACCGAGCCCCCAGCACACAGTGGAGACCCAGCGCCCCACGGGCTGCTCGACTCCGGGCTGTTACGTTATGGAAGATCCCAGGGCAGGAAGGAAGGCAGGCAAACAGGTGAACTATGCAAGGAAGTTAGGTCAGTCTGTCTCAAGGGACATCGTAGAATATTTCTTTTCTTTTCAGTGATTTCATGCTCGAGTTTTGATCACGCAGATATTACTACAGATGAAAACACATGGGAAAATATTACATTAGTAGTTTACACCTTTCTTCTCAGCAACATAGGTCATTGTCAGAGGTGTAGAGGGGAAGGGAAGAATGTACTTGGCACTAGGCAGGACTAAGAACCTAAAGAGGACTGAACAGAACAAGTCTTCGGAGAACCAAGCCCAAACCCTGGGGATCCAACCTCTGAACCTTCCTCTATGGACTCGTACCAGCTTAGCCTAAATATATATAAAAATTTTAGCAAGAAAAAGAACACAACACCATTCCTGAAAGTAGTTAAGCTTTCTCTCTGGAAAGCACATCCATCACCACTTTCTGCTGCCTATCTTTCAGTAATTATCCTACTCAGAAGCCATCAGAGTGCAATTTGCCCAGTGTGTCCTTACCCTAGTTCTAGTTCCTTCATTATATCCATAGCCAAAACCTACAGGATTTATTTGGCCCCCTCTGAGAAATTCTCTGTTCATCCATGCAAAATCCTTCTGCAGTCTCCATCACAGAAGCACGTCCAGAGTATGACCAGAGAAAGGAAAATAAGCAGAAAAAGTAATTTTGCCTTTCTTTCATACCCTTTTCCCTGCTCTCTTTACGGTGACATTAGCAAAGCTCCGATGCACACTGGGAACTTCCCTATTGACTTCAAGCACTTCTCAAAATATCAGCGGAAACTCTTAGCCACATCTTGCTTAAGTCAAGTTCTTTGGTTTTCCGTAACTTGTGAGATTTTTGTATGGACCAAAGATGTGCTTGGGCCTCCAAGGCAGTGGGGTCTGTACAGCCCCTGAGCCTAGGAAAGGGGTCTCAGATGGCCTGAAGGATGCCAGTTCAGAGGCCATGCATAATTTCATAGATGTCATGGGTTTTTTTGGTAAAGGAGGACAGAAACGGCAGTCTTACCCCAACTGCTGTAGAAAACTGGGAATAAAGTAACCTCTTTACTCATAACATTACAAGCCATTACTTTATAAGGGAAAACAACTTCTCAGACGCGCGTGGAGATCTCCCTGCCTACATCCAATTGGCTGTTTAGGAATGAGGCTCTGCTAAATATGTCTCTGGCTCCTTTTTAGTTGGGGATTCCTTTCATCTTCGTAGCATTAGCAGAATCTCTAAATGTTTTGGTTTGCCTGGCTTCAGACCCTCTCCTCTATCTCATTGATAGGCTTTACACTTCCCCCTCACCCCCTCCCTTTTGAGAAAGGCAGAAATAAATAACCCTCAGGGAGCAGAAAGTCCCTCTAACAACCTAATTTATTGCAGCTGTCACATAGTATGCATCTGTAAAGTGTCAGATCAGCCGTAAACTGTCAGACCTATAGACCAGCTTTCTATAAGATTGTCAGGCTCTTGCCCTGATCTTCCTCTAACAACTAAGACAGAACAGCTCTAATCATTCTCAGCTATGGGAGTTTTCAAGCTACGAAGTTTGGAAAATAGTTTTGCCAGTGCTGCTCAAGAGCTAGAGTTCATAGTGCTTGCCTCCTGAGTCTCACAAGTAGGTTGATGAAGCAGGTTAATTCACAGCCTTCCTTAATCGTCTTGACAAAGGATCTTTTTCCACGGTAATGTTAGGTGAAGTTATCCCTCATTCAAAATCAAAGGAACATATTCAAAGTAAAAATGAGCTAATAGCTCCCTTCCCATCCTTCTTCGATAAATAAACAGAACATAAGAATGAGCCCTGCTGGGTCATGCTGATATCCATCTAGCTCAGTATCCTGTCTCCGAGATTTCCTGACAGCAGATGCTTAGGAAAGAAGTGGGACATGAACAGGGATCATTTTCTTCCTGTATCCTTTCTGCTCCCTTATGTGCAGCATAAGGATTTCTTGAGAAGTGAGTTTGTACCTATATCTTCATGCATAATAGAAGCGGACAGATTTTTCCTCCATAAATTTTCCCAGTTTAACCACATAGTTTTGGAGATAGATTGCCCTCCATAACTCTTTTTTAAAATAAGCCCTAAATTTTATCTGCAAGGTAGCACTCATAGCTCACACACCAGCTGGCGTAGACATGCCTAATGTTAGGAAGAAAACATCAAATACATAGACAAAGGAACACTGTCTTTATATCAAGAGCTGCAAATCCCCCAGAGATCCTGGATAAGCCCTCAGGCCACCAGCCAAGGCTGAGCTTTGCTCACTGTGTGTAAACTCTTAGCAGCACCTCAGTAAGTTGTTCACAGTTCATGCAGATATATCAATCCTAAATGACTCTGCAGACAAGGCTTCATGATACTGTTACTTTGGCACACCTCCGAAGAGAGAAGAGATTCCCCCAGACTATTACCAGGACCTTTCCATTAACATAATATCTAAGTCTGTCAAAATGTGAGTGAAACCTTCCTACCTTAATGCTGTGACAAACAAGCCCTCTACTCCTAAGGAAGTCAGACCCACACGGCCTGTGTGTGTGGGGCAGGCAGGGCACAGGGGTTTTTCCTCCACAATAACTTCCGAGCTCCCCAGCCGATGTATTCTCAGACTAACAGCAACAAGGAGACCAAGTTCCCACCACATCTTTGGAAATAGTCACCCTGTTAGTGTATCACCAAAAGAAAGGTTTCAAGATGAACCTGCACGTTATGAGAAATCAGATCACTCTCATCAGAGAAATATGCTGGAATCAGGTTTCATAAGGCGATTACTTGCAGATTAAACCTGTGGACTCCGCACGCCTAGTTCTATCACACAGCTTCACAAGCTCAAGTGCCTACATCAGCCAATTTTGCTGGGCCTCCAGCAAACAGCAAGGAAAACGACCTCTACAGGGTAATTTCTTTCACTACCGAATTTAATAATATTCTGTAGTGACAGTTTCACTTTTTTCAATCACCTTTTTCAAAGCTTCTTTGCCCATGAGCTCTGGATGGTGACAAACCAAAGCAGCTACTTGCCTTTGCAGATGGCCCAGTCCTGGTCTCCAGCCCCTTTACCCTGGGACTTGGGCTCAGCTGCTCGGAGCAGTCAGGGATCGCTGCTGGGCAGGACAAGGAGCCACGGCCCCGCTGCAGCTTCCTCACCCTCTGTACGAGCCAGTCACACAACCCATAAACAAAACTGAGAGCAGGGCTAAACTCTTTTTTTAAACGTCCATGAGAACCGCTGTATCACAGTGAAGGAATGAGCATTATATGGCAATAAACTGAAGAACGGACAAAAACGTACAAGGGGGAATCTGCAACCTATATGACAAAAGTGAACATATACTTTAAAAAAGACCTTAGGATAAAAAGGAAATGTACTTTTGGAATTTGCACGCTATTATACGGAAATTCATGCTCTAATATGGAATTGTCAAAAACTATGTGGCAAATGCAAACATGTTTCATACACGAACATCTTCTGCACCAGGAAAAAGTAAGATGTCAATCTGAAGGATTGCAAAACAGTTTGGGGCTTGCTATTTCAACACCATTGCAGGAGGGTCAGAAAAGAGCCAGCAGCAAAGTTGGGCATGCAGAGTGCAGCAGGTTTGGGTAGCCTGCATCCATCCTACATCTCTTGTTCCAGAGAACAAGCCAAAGTGTCTTCAGAACAATTAACTCTTATTTTCATTAGTCCTAAAAAGTGCTTAAGGGTTTTTCCCTGAGACAGGAAGAAAGGCAGTTTAACAAAAATTTCAAGCACGTAATGGTGAGAGGTACCTAATTACAAACTTGCCAGATGGTCACACCACTCTGAGTCAAACTATCACAGCTGCCAATATAGAAGCCAAATAACAAAAAATAAAAGCAGATAATATACTAAATGCCGATGAATAAGGCCTCATAAAAATGACCGTCAAACTTTTTTTGAGAAACATAGCAAACTTAGTTGTAAAAGCCCTCTAAAAGTCTTTTGCTTTCTAAGAGATGAAATAAATAAGGCAAATGCAGAATCAACCTATGCAAAGTACCATGAGAAATGTCTCGCTGAAGTCTCACAGAATATCAGGGCAGGGAAATTGCTACTGAGTGGGTGTGATTCTGTGGGAACTTTCCTACCCATCACTGGCTTAATGCCACCTTAATGCCTTTATCAGAGATCCGAACAATAACATAAGTTACAGATAAAGTGTGCGTGTGTGTGTGTGTTTTTATAACTTGCCACAGTCTACATTATAGATCCAGGATAAAACAGGGTCCTTCCCAGCAGAATCTTGTTTATAATATGGAGCCTTGAGAAAACCCTGCATCTCTGACCTGTGCAAAAGGATCCCTGCCCTCATGCACCACACTTTGGCTGAATGTCATTTTGGTTGATGAAAACAAGATGCAGACAAACGCATCTGGCAGAGTGGTGCCTAACTCACTGCAGATTGCAGGACAGGACTTCACCGATGCTCTCCTCTGCCCTGCACGCAGTGTCAACCTGCCTCTGTCACAGCTTCCTGCAGACATCCTGGAAGACACTCTTGTTACCTACTGTGGTGCTCCAGGAGGCTGACAGCTGATGATGGCTGGTCACTTAGCCAGGAGGAACTTAGCACACAGTTATTACTCATGCTCCAGCACATTCAGTTCATAAACCTCCCTCCAAACGATGCTCAAATCTCACAAGAAGACTGGCGTAGGCACTTTTTCCACCTTAGCTTTGCAGATGCATCTTGGTTACGTAAGGTAGCTTCTTCCTCTTTCTTACAGACATCTATAAGAACTGTAGAAAAGTACAAGATAACATGCTATTTTTCTTTAATAATTTGGTTAGTTTTCTGAAAGCATGCCAGCATTTTCCAGCCAAACGTAGGAGTATTTTCCTTTTCCCCTGAATGTGTTTTACGTGCCCATCTTTAACTGTCTGTTCAAATTCCCTATCACATCAAAAGCCAGTATTTTGTTACTTCCCTTTTGTAACTGTAAGATTGACTAAGACACACATTTCTGAAACAAACATAACCATCCTGCAGAAATAAGGAAAAATGAGGAGTTCTGCAAAGCTTTTGCTCATTCCAGCCCATTTCAAGACCAGTTGTTGTTCCACTGGAATCAATGGAAAGACTACCACTGGCCTCGTGGGGGATGAAAACTGCCAGGACTAAGTTCTAATCTGCCTATAGCACAGCTAGAGATTTCTCCAACCTCAACTGCTCTTTGATCCATTTCTTTACTAGGATAAGATCACAAATACTGTTCTGTATTGCACACACACATACAGTGTGCCCATAGGGACCAGTACAGGCACAGCACTCCATTGCATAGATAGAAGGCTAACATCTGCCTGCTTTCACTGTGGTTTTCTGGACTTTGAGACTATACCAAGTACCTATAGGCAGAAAATGCTAAATCCTGATGATTCACGTTCTGCTCTTCTTGTAAGTCAATAACAGCACTAAATAAAAGACTAAGTTTTGTATATCTCTGTCTCAGAACTATGGTTTCTACCATGGTGCCACTCCTGGAGGCACTTGCCAGGTTTCTCTTTCTTTCAGCTTCTTGCTAGTAACTTCCTGAACTGATGTAGTGAAATGAAAAATACTTTCAGTGCTGCAAAACACTGCTGCCCAAGGATCTTGACAATGCCTGGATAGTTTCCACGTCAGGATACCAGGACTACACACAAGTCTCTCAGCTTTATAATTACAGCCTATTACTGCATTGTATTTAGCTGTCTCTGGGAATTCACTTACAAGGTCAAATGTTCAGACCTCTTCATCATAATATAAATCTTTCCTTTGCGCTCTGATTAGTCTGTGTAGCACAGCATGAACACAGTGTTTAATAGAAGGAGAAAAATACGCAATTAGCATGTCTTCAGCGTAAACACGTCCCCTTTCTGAATCATATCTAAATAAAACAGTGTTGCTATAGTATTTTATAACATTAAAAACTCAGCACCACTTGTACTGCAAGTGGCCAGGCCTTCTCAGAAAAAATGGACTGGGGTAAACAGGGGACAACCGCACTCGGGAAAAAGGGCTAGCATCTGTTTTCTCTTTTTCTGCTCACACCATACAAGCTACTGCTTTTGCAGGGCCCAAACTTTCCCTATTAGCTTGTTTTAAATAATTCATAGTTATTCTTTGGTAGACTTGTCTTTGTCAGCTCCTGTTTTTCAAGTAGGCCCCCTGAAAGGAAAATATGTGGGTTTTGTGCCAGGTTAGTCAGGAATAGTGGAACGGTGGCTGGGCAAGGAAAGAACAAGCTCCACAGAGCAACAGCCCTTCCCTGCACCAAGCTGAGATGCTCCAGGCCCTGCCATGCAGCAAGGTCAGGGCAGACAGGGCTGCCCTTTCGAGGGGCTGATGGAAAAGGGGCTGGCAGTCAGCCCTGCCTCCCAGGTGGAGGGAAGTCCTCAGTTACTGATGCAACGGGTCTGTAGACGCGCTTTGTGCACGTGCAGTGAAATCTTAGCTTCACTCAAGACAACAGCAAAATTAACACTGGTCTCAAGGAAAAGGCTCACTGAAGTGATTCAGTGAGAGCTGAGAGTCTGGTCCAAAGCCTCTACTTCAAGAAGGTAAGACAATTTCCTTATGCTATTACACAGCAAAGAGATGCGAGTCCCTCTTCATTTCTCACACTGAGGAACTGCTCTCCTTCCAGCAGGCTGCCTCCAGACAGAGGGGATCCTGAGCACCCTCGAGCTGGGAGAAATGCATAGGAAACCTGTGCCTGCACTGCCACCAGGCTCTGCTGCCCATCCCAGGGAGCCAGGAATGCACGTTCTGTTCTTCATCCCTCTGCGGTTCCCAATCCAGTCTCCTGTTCCTGCATGAGACTCAGGCTGAGCTGGCTGACAGCGGGAGTGGCAGCTACAGTGCGGTGCAGAAAGGATGCTTCTTATTAAATACTTGGCTTCAAAGAGAAATGATTCAGCTGAAAAATACCACTAACGTCTTATCTGGGAACTTAACAGACTGCTTCGGACAGCAAACATTAATATATTCCCATTATGACCACTCCTGGGGATGCACAGCTTTCTAAGCCCATCATTTAATTGTTGATGAGAGCCACCAACAGAAAACAATTAACTGCTTTTTGATAGAAGTATAAATTAGTCTGCACTACACACTCATTTCATTTGCTTCATGCTCATAAAAGCTTGACTATGCGGCGGGCTGTGCAGCTGAACAGAGAAGATATGACTCACCCTGTAGCTGCATCAGCTACCCAGGCCTCTCGTCTGTTTGTGCAGATGTGTGGTGGAAGTGGGTGAGTAGGTGAAGGCAGGGAACAGTGACAGCCCCACCACCTCCAAACCTTGCTGTACCATAACAGCCCCCCTCTACTAGAATTTTGCTCTTGCTTGTCTACCTGAAGCACAAGCCCTGGTTAAAAGCACACAGCAGTGCCCAGGAGACAAACATTTAGGGTGAGATCACTGCATCCTGTTCTCACTCTGAAGAACGTTTGATGTCACAAAGGATGCCGAACTGCATTTGAGATCTGACAACTTTTCACATCACGGTCATGTGTCCTCCCCCCAAGAATTTCAAAGATATACAAAAAAACACTGAGAGTTTATCATCTCAGTCACAAGGCATTGCTTTACTGAAGCCTGCAGGTCTCACCTCTTAAAAAAAAAGCAGGACAGAGCAAAGCAAATCAGTGGAACTAAAACTCAAAAGGCAATGTTTCTTACAGTTTCAGAAATTCTAATCAACTACTGGATGCTAAGCTCTTCTAAAATGTTTCCTTTACCTTCTCGTCCCCACTACCACCTTTAATAAGCTTTGTCTTAACATTAAAATTATTATGAAAACCTCTTTCCTTGAAGGGTGGCTGTTTGGGTGTCACTCAACATGGGAAATAAAGCCAAGGGTGCCTGTGACTGCCATTTCAGATCAAAGGGTAAAAAGACCTCCTTTTACTCACATTTACCTTTTAACTCCAGACATCTCTCTACAATCTTTCCTCTCTCGTCCTCAGTATAAGGATTCAGCCTTGGATTTAACTCCCAAATGCAGGAAACTAACACTACTCACAGACTCCATCAACCGTGCTCCGTCCAGGCAGTGCCTGAAGGGAAAAGGTTTGAACACCTCCTGACTCACTTCTGGAGAGCATCGAACCTCCCTGGCACATTATACTAAGAGCTTTTACACTTCATCTGTTACACATTTGACAGATAGCATTTGCTGGGCACCAGGCTTTGCAAGTATAAAGCATAATCTTACTATTAGTAATACTATTCTCAAAAAACAACTACGAGCAATTGGCTTGGAAAAAGTACAAGAAAAGAGCACCAGCCAACCTCTGAGGTTAGGCTGCTTGCTGCAAGTTCTGGATGGAGACAGAGCTCTGCAAAACATTTAGAAGAGGTACATTTACAGTATATCCAGCAACAAAGACAAATTTTAACTGAGCCCTTGTGATGTGCAAAATATTTGCTAAATAATGCAGCATTCTGGATCTCAGCACTCACTGGTAGAGTGCACACACATAGGGCTGGGACGGGATGGTCCCATGGCTAAAATAAAGTCAATAATCAACCCAAAGATAGAAACACATCTACATTTATGGTAAGGTTATAGTGATTGGCTGTAGGAGCCATCAGGCACCCAGCCAATTTTCTTTTCCAGCCTGAGGAAATGCTCAGTTTGTTTGAAAAATGGGTGTTTTTTTTTCCTGCTGTGAAGAATGCATTGACGTCATCCAACTGGATCTGCTGAGCAAAAGCATGGGTCCAGGGCTGCGTCGAGAAGTTGAATTACAAGAGAAAGGACATGAATTTGTTTCAGCTTTCTTTTAGAGTGACAGGGACTATTCCCAGTTGTCCTTTATCACCTTGTCCAGAGGAGAACATCTAGAGGGGGCAAGTGACACGCTACAAGTTGCCATTTCCACTCTGTTTTGTTGTGTTTCCACTCTGCTTTGTTGCTAGTGTGGATTTTTTTAGATAAACACTAGAACCTATGCTCTGTAGACCTGTTTATCAGATTGCTATTGCTTCTAATAGGAACATGCTGCGTGCCAGAACTCCCTGATGTGAGGTAACACCATGCAGGACCTTTACAAAAAAAACCCAAAAAACCACAGGGTGTTTGTAAATGTTTCCGACTACACACTGCTTTCCTTCTTCTGTGCTGTCACATCAGCTTCTCCACCTGCAGAACAGAGCATCTGGGCCAACGCAGTGCTTTGCTACCACATCATCTGACCAAGAACCTTTCACTCTACCACTAACCCAAGTGAGTACAAGTGGTAACTTAGAAAGGGAGAAGCGTAACCTCGAATTGTCAGAATCCGCCCATATCACACTGCAACAAAATAGTCAATAATTACAATGGTCACAGATAATTTCTGGCCCACAAGACTACAGAGCAAAGGGTGCAGCTGGTGGGTGGAGAAAAGTCACCATTTTAATGTTTCACTGAAAATTTGGAAAGCAAAGGGCAAAGCATCCACCATAAAACTGTGCTCGGCAACAGCTGATGATTTAAGGAGTGATGCTACTCTGATCATTTCCCAGTAGGGCTGGGCTATCTGATGCTTGTGATGGGAGCCACAGAACAGATCAGGTTTGAACCAAGGACAAAGATGAAGAAGAGCTGTGTGAGTAATGGTTCACTCAGGCTAGTACTTGAACCAAAAGTCAAAATTAGGTTGTTCTGAACATGCATGATGTAGGGGAAAGGCAAAACAGAAAAGTAAAATAAAACAAAATGCAGACAGAAAGTGAAAAAAGTGCTCTATTTTGGGCCTGATTATTAAGTGTTTGAGCTTTTTCCCCTTTCCCTTTAAACTTCAGGTTACCTACAAAACATGAATCACATAGTTAAAATGAAACATCTTGTTATCTCCAAAACATATATTCTGTATTCTCCCCTGTTTCCCTCCCTTTTCAGCCAAATCAAATTGTCCAGCTATAACAGTTGTGTCCCCTAATCCACATTTGAAGGCAAACTTACTATCTACTAAAAGACAGGGGAATAATTCAACATATACAAGACAAGAAAATGTAAAGCTAATAGGAAGACAGTTGTGATGAGGAGTTCATAGCTCTTCTCAAATTCAACAGCTCCTACATTTATTCTACTAAGTATCCTTCTAAGTCTTCTGTGTAACAACAATCTTCCAATAAGTATTCACCCAAAGGAGAATGTCCTTGGTTAAGTTACACTACATTAATATAATTGCTCAGTCTTAGTACAAAAGAACTGCTAAATATTTACCAATATGCCAAAACAAAGCTAAACCAAGTATTTTAAAAAGCCTAGTATATTTAAATTAAAAAAAAAATAAATCTGTAACAATTCAACAAAGAAAGTAGTAGAAAGCAAGTCAGATCTTGCGCTTCCACTCTCTCTTCTTTCCCTCTGCAATACAAATATGGATTCAACATTTTGTCATGACATCAATACAATACACAGGCCTCTGGGCCTTCAATCATGTTTTATTTTGCCTTGACAGATTTTTCTTCGCTCAAAGAGCCTAGTTCAGTTAGACTTCTCAAAAACTTAGCAAGTCATGAGGTTGTATTACCCTCATGGATCCAGTTTCTCTAGGTTCTCTGGAGAGGGAAGGAAAGGTTTGGTGCCGGTTAAGGCACAAACGTAGACTCCAACTCAGCAACTCTGAAAGCCAAAACACTGCAGTTGTGTGTGTCCAAAATTTCTCCTCGGGTGTTTTTGAGGCTATCTCGAACAGAATTTCCTATGACCAGTGCACATATGTAGACACAGAACAACAATAACAAGAAAAAAAAATCAAAACAGCAGAGTAAATAATCCAACAGCTTCACTCTAATTCTAAAACCTTACATTTTTTAAAGGTGAAATAGCAAAGGAACTACAAAGTCAATCTCCTGCGTGTTAACTGTTCCTGGAGTTTGATCCTTTCACAGTCTGATCCCTCTCTGTACGCTGGCAAGTTGCAAGGCCATCTGCTGGTAAGAAAAATAGTGCAGTGTCTTGTACTGCTGCTCAAGTGACACCTGAACTAAGCATTAGAAGAAGGGTGAGTAAAGAAAATAGTCAAGGCTGCCACTTTTACCTGCCAAAAAAAAGCTGTTGCAACCCAAGGAACAGTGCAAAGATGAAAACAGTGGCATTACAGTGCCCACTGATACCAACTCAGGATTGCCAAACAACAAAAAAAACCCCCTCCAAACACATTGCTGTCTTTTAGTTTCTATACATTATGTACATAAAAACCCCCAAACAGCTACAGTTATAAGCTATGTAAGGTATGCAAGTCATATGCAGACATTATGGTTTTGACAAGGATCTGGTGGCTTCTCAAATGGCTCTTGAACCTCCTTACCAAGACAAAAACACCCCACCGCAAAACACATGCACACATGCAGTCATCACACCTCCGGTGGGGAGGGGAAGAGTGCAAACTACACGTGCCTCATCGATGTTAGCTACCTTAGTGGCAGATACTGAATAATTAGGGCAAGAACCACACCAAGGTGTTACTGAATGCTAAGTGATGCCCACTATGGGCCCAGTCACACCAGGTTTTGCTTTTATGACAAACCACAGTTCCCCCAAGTAATGAATTTGGAAGCAAGCTCTACTGAGCTGTCTGCTGCAGCAGACATCTAGATCTGGACAACATCTGCAGTCCTTACTCCACCCCTGCCCGCATGCAAACTTCCGCTAAAATTAACAGTCTCAAGTACGTACCGATTTAGGTTGGCCCACCGGGAGCTACAGACATGTAGCACAGGTACTGCACCAAAAAGAGGTGTGTCTCATCTGTCCTACTCTGCACTGCCACGAGGAAGGCAAAAAGTTGATTGTTAAAGGATGCTCCAAAGGCAACATCTCTGAAAATGTGTCAGCAGTACATTTGGTTTTATCCGGAAGTGGTTAAGAAGCCTGAAATATTTAAAACAGCAGCTATTTCTTGGTACTGTGAATCCAGCTTATCTATATGGCAGCTAAGAGCCATACCAGCATAAAATCTGAAGGGTTTCTGAAAATCTGAGTCATAAGTCACTGAAAAACAGAGTTTAAAAAGAAAATGCCAGCTCAATTGCAACCATGGTCTTCCCAAAGCAATGGCATGATGTCAGAACCCGAAAGAACAAAACACAGAACACTACCTGACACCGTTTTCTAACACTACGGGTGAGGCCAGACTACTGCCATTTCAAACTACTGAAAGATTGCAGGAAAAACCACAAAGAGTGGCTGGAAACAGCTACAAAATAGAAGTCACAGGCTTGAGCAATCCTTTCAATAAGACAGCTTCTCCTTCAGTGAGTTTAGTCTGATCTGAATCAACTCTACTACGGATTCAGAGCTCCCTACCCCATGCTTGTCCTTAGCCACGTTGCAAAACTAGAGTTTCTGCTTATGGTGGGGAGGCAATTGCCATACCCAGCAGTTGAAGCATAAATGCCTCAGTGCCCAGCCCGAAGTCTGTTGGCATTTTGCTTCGTGACCTCAGGGCCATTCGCAAGCTGGAGACCCAGCTGGAGAGCAAGGTGCCCAGGACACCCAAGAGGAGCTGGTGTGCCCGGGTCTCCCTTCCACAGAGCGGAAGAAGGGAGAAGACCAGGGCGGAGAGCAGGGGCTGCCAGCGGGCAGCACCGCCCGTACCCTGCCCGCAGGGGTGACCCAGGCCCGTCTCCGGGCACCTGCGGGCAGAGCGGGGAACGGGCAGCTCTGGCCGCTGCCGCCCCCCCAGCGCCGGGCCGGGGGCGGGCCCGCGCCGTGTTTACCAACATGGGAGGAGCCAGGCGT
>NW_010168483.1:0-32486 GCF_000695765.1 Mesitornis unicolor
TATATATATTTATGTATACTGTTGGGCATAATTTAAAGGGTACATGCACACACACATATAGCTTGGCACGTTTTGCTAGCCACGAATGACTCTTGCAAGTAAATTCTGGTGAATCCATGTTATACAACTAATTGAGGTAATCAAGGTACTCAGCATCATAAAATTGTGTCTATTGCTTTCAGAAATGATCTTCTGATTTCATTAGCTTATAGAATTAGTACTCATTTTTGACTTTAAATAGACTGCAAGCTCTGTACCTTGCATATAAATGTTCAGTCTGTCTGTTTAATCATTCAGTTTCAGTATTTTGCATGATGCCATATGTTCCTGTGACTAAACAATCTGCAGTTGCTATTCAGCTGGCTTTTATTTTTGAGATCTCTGGGATTTAAAATTTCTCTACCAGGACTTCCATTCCCTCCATACCCTGATCTGCCTCTCAGCCTTACAATCAAGAACCCATTTTTATAGTCCCAAAAGGAGAACATGGATGGCGTCATTTCTCCACCTGATGATGTTAATTACTGTCACCCCATCACACTCATTTGTTCATAACAGAACCTGCAGGGATATTTCTGATTAATTTCTTCCTCTCCTGTATACCTATTCCAAAGCCAAGCAGCTTTATTTCTTAATGATCTCATTTTGGTGCAAATGTATTTACAGTATTTCAAAGAGAGCTATTAAAATCTAGAGTGCCCTTTTTGTTCTCATAAAATATCTTTCTATTTACCTTTTTTTTTCCTAAATCAAAATTATATGATCACTTTTAAAAGTTGAGGTCACTCCACTGCAGACAAATTGCAGTTCAATATCAATTATGTCAGAAGTAGCTTCCGTCACTTTAAAAATAAGAAAAACAACCCACTAGCAATAATTGCATACAACAGTTGAGATGGCACAGCATTTCTTCGTGCTATGCTTGAAATGAGAAATAATTGAACTAACTTGGACACCACTGCCTTACTGCTGTTAAAGGCATCATTACTAATTCAAGGCATCTATAGGTTAATGACAGATTACCGTGGCTTTCACCTACTCCAGTCTTGCTTCAGGTACGAAATCAATTTGGCCATCAGAATGGGAGAGGTGGGGCATCCTTGCACCATTTTAGTTCACACTCCAGGATCAAAATGAACTGTACCTGAACCATGTTCTGTGCCTATTTAAGGCGACAGCTCCAGCCAGCTATCACTTTCACAGCAACTAATAAGTACCCGTGCTTCTTAAAATAAAATGTGTGACAGTGATGAAGAATACTGAAAACTTTTCCAAAAATAAGCTCCCAAAAATCAGGCTTTTTATGATTTACGGTTTCATGCAGCTAAAATCAAAGCAGGTTTATGGGCCTTAACAGGAAACAGTTGTCTCCTGATCAAAGGTAGTTTATTCACCAAAGGCAAAATTTACACATTTTCTTTTATGATGGAAGTCAAGAACACATTACACTGGCAATTTCTAAGGCTCATTAGACCAACTATCTGATGCCTTTCTAAATTAAGTTAGCACTGATTATTTCTTAGTATCTTTTTTTTCAACTATTTTAAAAACTCTTTTTAGCTTTTGTTGTCCTCTGAAATCAGCTCCTGGTTTCTGGCAGTATTTAATTCAGCAACGATGTCTTCTGAAGTGTATCTTCAGTCCCTGTGTCAGATTTAACATCTTCACTTAGTGTTTTAGTTAACTTCTATGCTCAGCTACTTTGCTGTTTATAGTTTCATCTGCCTCCATCTGCTCCAAATAAAGTTGCAGTAAATCTGGCCCCTTGCCTTTGCTCTCAAGTTGGAAGTGGAAAGAAAGTCTAGAGGGCAACAGCCCCAAATTTGGAAGGCTTTGTGGGAATCCTTGCTCCCTCATAGACCCACGTTTTGTTGAATAAAACAAAACCAATTCATTAAGGACTTTAGATACCTAAGCTTTCTGTCACCTAGTGAAGGAGTTGGGGAAGGAAGGAAAGGAAGTTGTAAAGGAAATTACATGAGAACAGGGAATTATCTTCTACATATGATTACAAAACAGTTCATTAATTTTAGAGATCTTAACCTTTCCAATTTGCTGCTTATCTACAACTCCTGTTACCTTCGGTTATATTAACACGTTACCCTCCTTGATACATCAGCTACTAAAGGTTTTGACCTGACTGCTAGAGCTAGCTTCTGAAAACTTGTATTGAAGTTTTCTGAAAATTCAAATAAAAATAAAAAACAAAAAGATGAAACCTTAATTATTGATTTCTCTAAGAATTTACATCTAAAAACCCCCATTCTTTCTTCACCTGATCTATGGAGGGAATTGTGTATTGCTTATATGCTCTGTTTACTGGAATGTGGTCTGATGAAAGCAGGTAAGTATACATTTAATTAAAACATTGTTTATTTAATCGGGAATGGCAATTGCTAATAGGAGAAGAAGGAAAGAGGAAAAGGGAGATATCTGCCTTCAATTGTGAAACTTTTTTGATTGCATGTTTGTGCTAGTTACTTCTTATTCTCTCCCACATCCCACTGAGGAGGAGTGAGCGAGCAGCTGTGTGGTGCCTCGCTGCCTACTGGGGTTAATCCATAGCAATACGAGAAAAAAAAGGTCCACAGACTGAACAGATCAATTCTACAGATTAAATACCTAAAATAAGACAATTCAAAAAAAGAGTCTTCTTGATTCAATACAGTTCTGCAGCAGGACACACAGAATACTAATATATTTCTCTTGCTAATCATTAAGTGGAACAGGTTTCTGGCAGCATTAATACTAACTTTGAGATAATACTTCTGTTTTGTTGCAAGCTCCCAAATTTTCACCCATCCAGCAGAGATCTATTGCAAGCCAGAATTAGTTTTATATTAGGAAGCTGGATGAGTCACTGCAATGGTGGCATGAAAAGATGAATTCTGCTTTGAAAGCATTACATAGCCTCTTTAAGGAGGCTGTTCAAACAGTTAACAAACAAGATAACAACATACCAGCAGAAGACTAATCTAGCATTGCCTAATAGCAGAACAGCTTTCATTGGAGAGAGCTGGCAAGAGGAATTAGATGTGAGATGCTATGGTTCGAGAGAGCACCAGAAAACTCCCTTATCTTCCTGCTTCTGAAATTCGTTTGTGCAGGACAGAGCACTCCACATTCTGACCTTCTGTTCTGGTCCCAAAATCTGATGTATAACCTAGCCATGCTGCATATCAGGCCACGTCAGACCTACTGAGTTCTTCATCACCGCTTCTTTCCTTTGAAATAATCCTATGAAAGGAAGAGACAGACAAATAATCACTCTAGTAGATCCCCAAAGGTGGACTATAAAAGTATCACAGATGTGAAGTCCACCACAGAACACAACCACCTTGGAGTATATATATGTTCATTCACTGAGCAGCCTTATTTTTCCTCTTTCAACCAATGTTCTCTTTATATAGAGAACTGAGGTAATTATACTTAATTTTTAATGCAAGAAGGTTCCCTTTAACATTAAGAAAATGTAAAATGAAAGTACTAAGTATTCCTATGCAGGAGAGAGAAGAGAATTAAAAAAAAAATTATAAAGGTCTGGATGAAGAAAGAGCAAAGAAAAAAATCATATGGAAATTAATTTATTTAAAAAAAAGATATGGGCATTGATATACGGGAAAATACTCTTAAAAATTCAAATATTAAACTTCTTATTTGCAGTACGAAAGAAACTTTCAAAAAATAAGAGGTAATGTTATAGATAATCAGAAAAAAAATGTATTTGATACCTGAATCCTGCATGAAAAGAGATTCAATATGATATGTTAAACTGGGACTACATGGAGAAGGGATAGGCTTCCCTGACCCTCATGGAAATGGAATAACCTTTTCTCCTGTGCATCTGAAAGATGGAACTACGGAGAAAAAAAACTGTTCAGAGATGCGATTAAAAAAGATTCTAAGATGCCCCATTATAATGGAATAAAGCAACACAATGCAACTGAAGTAGAGCAAATAATTTATAGCACGTCTTACAGGGAGACAAATGAACCGGAGGTTACATAGAATTATTTTCTGATAGAATGAGAGAATTTGAATGCTACAACTACATTGTTAAATGTTAAACTCCTCCAGTTTTCGAGGAGTCTTCCACTCTGCAAACTACGGAACAGGGCACAACCACATTTATGTCACTTGCATGCCCCAGCTGGATCCTAGAGAAATTATTAAAAGGTGTAAATAGGAAAACACATCTGTCTGCACAAGAAGTCAAGTTCTTGAGGAAAAACACATTTCCCAAGTGTTAGCTTTGTAAGACTTCTAATGGAAACATAAAACAAACTTGTGTACAGAGAAACTTCTGCAAATTTCAGCTTCCAGAGAGGTTTTCAGATGCACTGAATCTCTGCTAGCACGACTCTGATGAGCCCTCACTAGGACCGTTTTAGGGCTTTGTTACACAGCTGAAGACTCCAGTGCTTTGTGTACCTCATCTGTGTGAGGTCTGAATGGAGTTCACCACCCTGCAAACAAAACATTTGGATAAATCTTCACCAAAAGATTGTTTTTTATGCTGATTTTCGTCTTAGACCTGCCATTTAGTTTTTTCACGATCTTACTCACAGATTGCAAAAGATAAGTAGAAGAAATCGGCTAAATGTTTATTCATAGAACTAGTGAGGGATTATTTTTATCTCAGTAGGCACATCATAAGCTCAGAAGTAAAGTACCTACTTTTAAAATTGGATAACACTGAGGAAACAAAGTTCAAGGAGAATGAACATACCAAAGAGTAAGATCTTTTTATAAATGTTGACATTTTCTTTTAAAAAAAAGTAGCTGGGGGGGGGAATTATAATTCACAAAAGTGAACTTTATAGGTAGTTGTTACATTGAGTCAGTTTGCTTAAGGGATGGCATAAAATTTTAGTAAAAAATATATATACATAATGAGTGCTAGTAAGCAAAGTCAGATCTCCGTATATAATGACAGACAATTTGGGGTACCTGTGCCAAGCATAACCCTAGGAAGTGGACAAACATGTATAATCTTCAGGAGCTCCAGGACTTTAAGTGACTCAGGATGGAGATGTTCTCAGTCGGTATTTGTCCATTATTTTAAACATGATAAATTCATGTGTACATTCTGTTTCTTGCTGTTGAATATTCAACATGTGAAATTTAAGTCATTATTTTTAGCTGAAATTTAAATCAAAAGAAAAATGAACGGGGTCAGAACTAATTATCACTTCCAGTGAATTGAACAATAATGGATAGGTTTTTTCTCATTTTATTTGTTTGGTTTTCTGCTGGCAGCATTCAATAAGCTTTTGCTGTAGCAAAAGACAAAGCTCATGATCCAAAAATAAAATTCCACAAGCTCTGACATGCTTTTTTAAAATGAAATGTACACACCTGATGAAAAAGACTCATACTGACAACTGAATAGTAGAGACTGAGGGAAATAGATCCCGGTATCTTGAAGGATCACCTTTAAGAAATGCACAAATTTGTTGTGACAGAAAAGAATGTGTCACAGAATATTGAACAAATTGGGGGAGATGTACTCTCCATTCACAATCTACGCAGATACAGATACGTGAGAAAGCTGCACAACATTTCTGCCGTGATAGATGGGACAGTTTTAGCCAGTCATGTTAGATGCTTGCCTTCACGGTGGAGGAAAAATAGGAAAAAAATTTAAAAAGAGACAACTTTTATGTAACATTATTTCTACAGATAAAGCACAGCAATACCTTAGAGGAGGCAAAGTTTAAGGTAAAGTTTAAGAAGTGGAAAGTTTCTACCACGAGACATTGTAGTAGAGAAGGAAGAATTTCAGAGAAATGGGCAGTAGAACTGAAAAGGTGATACCCAACTGTAATTTGTCAATGAGTAAGATCCCAAGAGTGCATAAATAAGGTAAGTGGTTATGGGACAAGGTTGATTACGTGAGATCAGAAAAACGGATAGCAATTCTCAGAAAAAAATGATGAACTATTTCTTGAGAGGTTAGAAAGGATAAGAAGCCTGGAAAAATGGGCAGAAAACAGCACGGATGTAGTTCCACTCTTTAAGTGATCAATCAGTCTGGACTTGGCAACCTAGATTTGCTGAATTTTTTTTTTAAATTGTTTTTCAGAAAAAGTTACAGCGATATCTTCAGGAAGGAGGAGTACAGTGGAGCATGTTATTGCATTGGAAGTAAAATGCCAGAGAAATATGTACCCAAATATCTTAAAAATGAAAGCAGAGGAATGGGAAATACGTACTAGATAATAATCTAAATTCTAAGGGTGCACTGAAACTACTCATCATTATCTGCAAGCTAAAGTAGTCTGTGTTTTTACAGACAGAGGCAAGGTTAGCGCTGCTGGAGGAAAAAAAGAAAGCAATGACACTGAGCAGCAATAATGAATAAAGGAGTATGAGAGACAGAGTTTGACATCATAAATATTACTTTGCAACAGCATTGGCTGTTAGAGACACTATTAGAAGGGAAAAAGAAATGCAACATGTTTTTTCACAGAGTTGTCTCTCCAGCCGTGACCTTCAAACTGCTGTTTGCTCCTTGGTACTATTTCTCTAGTAATGGCCATTGTTTAATTTAACATTTCCCTAATTTAACAACTCTTGTCTCCAAAGCTGATATTGTTCTATCATAATATGCACACATATAAAGCCAAACACACATAAAAATGCATATCACTTTCTGATGTTATTTGTATTATAATAGCCGTTGTCAAGACTTTTCTAACAGAGATGCCCAACTTGATTATCCCGTCACATTTTTGAAGATTAATACTCAGTTTTCAGCTCAAGAGTTTTAAGTCTACCTTCTTACTACTGATTCTTCTGTACTGCTTGTAATATCTGTTAATTCTTTTTGTATGACTAAAAAAATGAATGTGAGCAAGAGATAAGTATATTAGAAGAAGTGTACTGAGATAAACATATAACCCAAGTCAGTAATAAATTTTAAATTAAAAGATTCTTCACTGAAATATGAATAGAATTTCGGGACACAAAGTATTAATTTCAACAAAAATGGAATTGAGGAAAGTTACATTCTAGGGTTCCGGTCAGAATTTCTAAACTAAACCTGATAAAGAGTGTTAAAATAGCCAGTAGTTTGGCAAAGCACTGAAGATTCAGTAGCAGTCTGATGGAGTATAGGAAAAGTTAGAAGGGAACAGTTTTTTGCTTGATTTGGACAAGGAACATGGCTGTGAATCTTCTATACCCTGAGTCAGTATTACAAGTATTGGCTATTTTGCATTAATGTCTGTTTTCCCATTAGCATTAAAATTAATTCAAGAAGGAAAAAAAATATTTCTTGCCAGGCCATACAAATGGTTTCACACCTTCTGTCAATTCCCACAGCTTGTTTGCTACAACTTTTGGTTGTTGTTGACTAAAGTCTACCTACCTGACTGGCATTCTTCCCGGTCTCAAATGAAGGGTTTGTAGTCCTCTTCCTACTTGTATTCGCTTTCACTTGCTCTTTCTTGTACAAAGTAAAAATGTCAGTGTAAGTTTTTTTTTCATTTTAGATTTTAAATTAAAATACAATTAGACTCCGCCACCATATACCAACCAACTGGTAAAGCCTCTAGGCTCTCATTCTGGGTGTTCAATTTTCAAAACTTGTCTTTTCTGTGGAACTCCCATTTTGTGTTTGTTATTGTGCTGACTTCCCAAATGCTTATACACGTGGGTAAACATACAATCAGATGATCAATCTCTATCAAAGGATGAAATGTTATCCATGTGTCCCAGATGACATAAATATAATATAATTTAGGAGCTTATTTTTTCTGATTTGAGCTAAAGAAATAGGAGTTAGAGATAAAGTCATCTCCAGTATTGCTAGGACATACTTTTAAGTAGACCTTCTATAGAAATATTTCTCTAGAGATACTCATTGTGAGACCAAAAAATGCAATCAGGAACTTTGGTCCAGCAGGGTTTGCAGTCTGACAAAAGTGGATCAGCAGAGTGGAAATTGGTATCGAGATCTGAATGTGCTTCAAGAAGCCAACTGGTGATGACCCCTATTCTGTTCCCATTGACCAACACCTATGTCACCTAAGTTGGAGTACATTGCATGCACTCCTGCAATACACCTTTCACTCTAGTTTTGTCCACTGTGACACTAAAAGAGTACTGTCTGAAAGAAAAGTACCCATGTGACTCCTTGGCATCAGTTTATGAACGGTTTGGTGGCAAATCTGAAAATCTTGATATTTTGTTTTTATGGGTTTTTTTTTAATCATTAGACTTTCCAGTCGATGTGAATGCTTTTTAAAACCTTGAATTGTCTTTGTTTTTCTTCTTTTCCTTAAGAATGCTGTTTAAATGTGTAGGTATATATCTGGCAACATAAGTATACCATAAAAATGCATATATAAATATATAACTGTGATAAAAGAAATGCCTCATGCTCTTCTTATTTAATCTGTGGAAGAAAAGCTTTAAGACATGAATCTCACTTTATGGAGAGAAAGCAGCTGTCTGTGAAAGTTTTCCCTGCAGATCGTACCACTCAGCTAAAGAAATCACAATAAAAGATGGGGTTCCTTATGCTGCATGGAATTAAAAGAATAATTAAAAAAACTCAACACACACACCCCCCCAAGCACATCATGTTTATGTCTGAGGAACTCTCCACCTTTATTTCCTTGGAATAATAAGATTAAAACAGGGGAAAAAAAAATAAAGGTAACTGTGAAATGATCTTCATCGCTTTTTGAGACATTTTTCAGATTCAATGTAGCTCCAAAGACATTGGAAAAAAGTAGAGTCAGAAACCTGAATGAAACTAGACAAAAATCTTAATGTAGTTTGAAGACTGATGATTTTTGTTGTTGTTGTTGTTGCTGTTTACTTCAAGACCTAATTAATTGTGCTAATAATAACCTTAAATGAAAATGCCTTCCAGAACAATCCAACAAACTAATTGTAATGTCAGTGACAATTCGTGGATAAATCATTCAATAAGATAACTTTTAATGAAAAAGACAACATTGCATGGCCAAATAAAATGAAAATAATATAAACTTTATATAGTGATCTTTATTGCAAAAAACAAGAGCTTTAATCAGCTGCTAAACAAATTAATATACTTTGAGCTCCAAGCACGTACCACCACATACAGTAACACTTTGTAATTTTCACATATAGTTACTTTCTAGGTGGAATCAGTCTGAGTATTTGTTTAAGTGACAACCCATTTAGAAAATCAATACTATTTAAGTACGAAAATAACACGGTTGCTTCTTTCTCTTTATATGTGTCATTGATGTTTCAATATTATCTCTGTCAAGTTTGTGAAAAGCTCATGCAATAGACCACTTTAAGTCACTCAAATGTAAAAAAAACAAAACAAAACTAAAAACCTAACAATATTCTCAGCTTGGTTTTGTCCAATTAGCAAACTATTCACTTCAAAGGTCTCCAAAAGAGAAGTGGCCATTTTTACTCTTTTCTACATCTAATTTCCACTTTCAGCTACCTGTCTAAAAATAAGTTTCTTAAAATTGAGTATTGTTGAAAACACTTAGGACATTGCAGAAAAAAATACAGAAATTCTATTTTAATATTTCTATCTTATTACTTTTTGACCTATCAAAATATGATCTAAACACATGGAAGAAACTTTTTCATCATTAAATAAATTCTAAAACCTGGGAAGTGATTTTCCTCAGCTTTCTATTGGAAACATAACTCCTGCGTTCTAATATATTCCATGACCTTAAATATGCCAGTATGCATAACATATCAAGCACGTTATTTTTCCAGTGACTGATCATATATATGAGGTTTCTTTTCAATGTACTGTGAACGCCGCTAGGTGTGATACATTTGTGGTTAAATCAGCAAAGATTGGTTATATTCCTATGTTACTAACTTCCTCCCAGACCTAGGAGAACTCAATTAACCTTTAATTGACTCTGTTACCCAGTCTGAGAAATCAGGGCAATATACTTGGCTATCTATATAATGCACTTTGACATCAGTAAGAGGGAAAAAAGCTCGGGAGGTGCAAGACTGTTTTGTGTCACAGAATTACCACAGATGCATACAGCTCCAGGGACACACGAAGTGAGATGTGTGACTGCTCTGCTTCCTTCCGCTAAGCATTTTTAAAAACTTTTACCAATTCTAAATTTTGTAGACTTATAAAATATGACTAGAAGGAACCTCACAGGGTTATTTATTCAGTAGTTCTGCCCCAAGCCAGGAGCAGTGGACATCTGAGCTTCTTACGTTGTCGTTTTTTTATGTCCCAGTAGCTACAGAGAATTTATTACTTCTCATTTTTTTGCAGAACGATCAAAAAAGGAATCAGCACCAAACAACTTTTTGCTAATGATATTTTGCAATTATTAACATTATTATGTTGCTGGATAAAATGACGGATCATTTTTGCTTTGTATCTTGAATCAAGTCTTTCTCGTCCTGTGAACTTCTTTAGCAAGATGTTTTATTTACATGAACAACCAATTAGTCCTGATTTATGTAAAATGCTCTTGCCTGTTGTTTGCCATTATTTTCACCCTTAATCATTTTTTGTTGATAATAGGCAATATTACCATGAACTCACACAGTAAATACTAAAGAAGGCAAGGCTATTAATTTCTTTATCTCCTTGTCTCTTTTTTTCTTTTTTCTTTTTTTTCAATTTTGCTTATTACAGTTTATGATGAAAAACAAAAGATTCTATTTTGGCATATTTTTTCAAGTACTTAGGTTCATTATGGCCCATTGTGATGTCTACATAACAACTAGATTTTAGTCCATCTTTTGTGCAAAAAAAACCCCAGCTGGTCACCGTGGTATTTTTATGCATAGAAGAGCAATGGTATTCAGTTAGGATTACTTAAATATTTTTTAAACTCAATAGCTATTCAAGAATTGTATCTCAAAAAGACATTTGCCCTGAACTTTCAGAGACCAATTTACTATTTGATAACACATTCTGTCCGTTCCATAACTTGATGCTAAATGATTTTCCTGGAAAAAGGAGTTACAATAATGATGAGCAGTCACTTTATTAGATACTTTGAATTCTTAAATTACTTGTAATAACTGAGGTTACTACAAAACATTAAATAATAATGCCTATGAAGCTGAACTGGAGCTTTCTTATTCAGTTCTCTGCAGCCTGTTTATATTTCTAGATAGGACATTCAGTGATGGCCTCTATTAAGAACATGACCATACATGAGAGATCTGTTGCTGATTACAGCAACCTTTAAGAAAGCCATAACCATTTTCAAAGTTATATATATAAATACACAACAATGTGTCTCCTTGTCATTTTGTTTTAAGTGGATCAGTACAAATCTCAAACTGTTGGAAAAGATTTCTCCATAAATACAATAAAAAGGTATTTTACCTCTAGTAAAAATAAAGCACTTACTAAACAGTGCAAACTGTACTCCATAAAAATGAAATAATTTTGCTACACACCAACACTGATAAATATTATTAAATTTGCATCACATATAGGGAATTTGAAGCAAATGCTCTAATATGATTCATCTGCACAATTCAGAAAGGAAATCAAAGATCTCGAAGGATTCCAAAGTTTCATCTCAAATGCTTAGGTCATTCTCAAAATATACCATAAATATTTCTGCTTCATATGCATCAAAATTAGGTAGCAATTACAATTCCAAACAAGTATTACATTTAAGGAGAGTACATACAATTTACAAGAAAGATTATTCTGTTCTTATAATTATGCAAAAGTGTAATGCAAAAAAACCCAACTAACTGGACTGTGTTCTTATTTACACTTTAATCAGAAAAAAACAAAGTATTTTTATTTAAGAAATACACATTATTCCTTAATGGTTAACACAGATAAGTATACTTTTCTAAGCATTTTCAGGGGTTATCCCGATGTCTTCTCTTAATGTTGCCTATTTAAAGCATATTTTGCATATACTAGCAAAAGGCTGAATGACCTAATGAGAATTATTTCACTAGATTTCTTTCCGTGAGGTTGGAAAATGTAGAATTTGGGTAAATTGTTATTACTATGTACAGACTATTAGCTGGATAAGTATTGTTTACATAAACAGAAATTTTACAACTAACTGTCTGTTCAACGAGCTGAAAAGTACCACTAGGCTATAGCAGGAAACTTATGTGCTGACATTAGTAACTACAAGGAATTCGACTTTAAAAGTTTCACTTGCAGCATGTAACCATTAGGGTTAGGGAAAGTCTAGGAATTAATTCTGCTGAAATCTGTTCCAGCTCTTCCTGTACAATATTACTGAACACGTGAAAGAGTTGGTGCCACCAGCATTTCTCCTTCTTTCAGCTGATTGCTGGTCAACTGCACCTATGTTGATGATTGTTCACATTCAGGCAGAATCTCATGCTTTTCACTATTTAATTTAGTTAGTATCTCCACTGGGTATTCTAGGTTTAGTTTTCAAGGTGACAAACAATGATAAGACAAGGGGTAACGGACACAAACTGGAACACAAGGGGTTCCACTGAAATTGGAGAAGAAACTTCTTCTCAGTGAGGGTGACAGAGCACTGGACCAGGCTGCTCAGAGAGGTTGTGGAGTCTCCTTCTCTGCAGACATTCAAAACCCGCCTGGACGCCTTCCTGTGTAACCTCATCTGGGTGTTCCTGCTCCGGCAGGGGGATTGGACTGGTTGAGCTTTTGAGATCCCTTCCAATCCCTAACGCTCTGTGATTCTGTGATTCTGTGAACTTGAGACTACCTGTTCTTTACTCTTCTGGCAAAGTGTTCACCAATGGGAGATGTGTCTTAACATTGCTGTGAAGGATATAAACAAGCAATGGCTTGAATCTAAAATAAAATCATTCTGAAAATATTAAATCAAAGAAGGCAATTTGACAATGGATAACTTTCACAACATTTAAACAGTTCACAAACATCAGAGTCATTTGACAGCTACGATAATAATGTAGTACTGAAATCACACAAATAAATATCATTACCAGGTTTTTAGTATCTAGTGGGAAGTCTTTTGGGGTTTTTTCCCCTCCCTTTCAGTTTTCACCACTTTATTTTGTTGATGCTCAAATGTTAATGGTGCATCATTATGGAGAAATGGAGAATAGATCAAGCTTTTCGTCTTCCGGAATAACTGTTAGGTTGTGTGATAAAAAGATCATCTGCACTGTGTGTGTGTAAAGATATAGATCAGATCAAGCTTTTCTTCTTCCAGATAACTGTTAGGTTGTGTGATAAAAAGACCATCTGCACTGTGTGTGTGTAAAGATATAGATATAGATATAGGTATAGGTATAGGTATAGATATAGATATAGATATAGATATAGATATAGATATAGATACAGATATAGGTATAGGTATAGGTATAGGTATAGGTATAGGTATAGGTATAGGTATAGGTAGATAGAGCTAGAGATAGGTAGATAGAGATAGGTAGATAGAGATAGAGATAGAGACAGAGATAGAGATAGAGACAGAGATAGATATATTCTCACTAGCAAACCTCCACCCCGCTCAGCTAGAGATGGGTGCAGGATGACACTGTTGATGCTGTTTGTAGGAGTGTTCTGTGTGTCTGTGGTCCGTGTGGCCAGCTATGTGTGTATATATGGTGTATCCGTGTGCTCTGTGTGCAAGTACCTACTGGGAACGCTGTCTTAGCTTTGCTACTGGTTGCACTGAGGGCATGGACCTGCAGCAGCCTCAGCAGTCTCCTGGGCTGCTGAATCCAATATGAAATATTTTCCTGTAACTATAACCTTTTTTTCAGAACATGAAATTTTTGCATATTCCTCATGGTATCCTGTTCAGTAGATTTACTTTGTTCAATGCTTCCTTTTAATTCATGTTTTCTAGATCTCTGATATGTATCTGGGACTGCTTTAATTTGAAACTCCTGTCTTTGGAAGACATACTTGTTGAAGGTGACCTGCCCAGACAGTACTCTACCTGCTGCCCCACTTAGGGGTAAAGTAAGTAATTTAATGCATCTTGCAGACTACCCTCTCGATTATACTTTGAGTACGGTGTTTGATTTTTTCACAACAGGATGGTTTTACAAATTCAAGTTGATTTTATGATCCACTATAATCCCTGGAAAGGCGGGGATTTAATTTCTTTACAACCATTTGTTTTTCTTCCCCCTTATACTGTTAATTGTATCTGTCTAAATGTAGTTCCTTGCACTCGCCTCCATTGAACTACATCTGTTTTTTTTCCAGACCATTTCTCCAATTTGTCAAGATCATTTTGAATTCTCATCCTGTCCTCCAGTATGCCTACAGTTCCTCCCAGCTATGCGTTGTCTGAAAATTTAATCATATGCTCTTGATTCCATCATCCCAGTTGTTAATGAAAAAACTGAATGAAGCTCCTCTCTGCACATCTTTTCATCCTGGCACTGAACCACAAGTAACAATTCTCTGGGCACGGTTTCCCAACCACTGTTTATGGCTTCTGTAGAAGAGTCAACAAAAATCTATTTCCTTACATAGATTATGTATTTTTAAAAAAAGTTATAAAAAGTAAAGCTATAGTAAATTCAAGATAACATAGACTTATATCAAGAGTTTTCTATATTCCCAGGGTTTCTGATCTTGTAATAGAAAAACAGATTTGTTTTTTACAAACTCAGATTAGTTCATCTGTCCATTAAATTTCAGAAGCTTAGCATAGTCTATTAATTAGGTTTTTTTATTTATCTCTATAATTCTGTGTCCCTTTCCTCTACAACCCTCCTCCCCACAAATTCTATGTTCACCACTGCACATTGTCTGTCCTTATCTTTCCAGGTAGGATATATTTCAATGGTAAGTTTATATGGTTATATTAACATTTTTACATATCTACAAAGGGTATACTAACATATCATCATTTCTACATATAAATTTCCACAAGTATCCAAGTTGTATAAGCTCTCAGTACAGAGAAAATAGATCCCCTGTTGTCCACACGAGTGCCTTGTATCATTTGAGGTCATGCAGGGTCTCCAAGTCAATCACTGTTTGAGTGGCCCACGATCTCCTTAGCTAGCCTGAAGAACTCAAATGATACAAGAGAATTAAATTTAAGCAACTCAAATGCACTTTAGGTTCCATTGGCTACAGTAGGAAATTAGGACTAATAACATCTATTGCTATTTGAGATGTCATAGGGTATTTTTACACTGCCCCAATTACCTGTTTCTAAAGGACCTAGGCTACTCACAGGTCCAGTATTGTATCCGGAAGGAGTATATGTAAGTATGGATACTGAAGAGCACTTCAAGTGGCACCAGATGCCTAAAATTGAGTATTTTAATCAAGTACCTGGTGCACCTTCAAAAAAACTGCATACAGAATTCTGAATTTAAGAATTCTAATCTCAAATTCAATCCCACCCACCATCATATGTCCTCCTTAAGATGATGATGAAGATGGTTTCAAGACTTCTGAGTTGCATAAACAGTCTTTAGTCTAAATTTCCTATCGTTGGCTGATGCCTTGACCTAGATTTGTCTCAGACACATAGTCCTTGCTCAAACTAAGCACCAAGTATCTATTGCCACTAAGATACTTCCAGGTGTCCTGACTGACCTCCAGATGCCACTCCAGGAGGGCTTGTGTCCTAACTGCTAGGTCCATGGAGATATAACAGATACCTTAAAATTTATCAAATGCCATTGGAATCTGTATTTGGGTAATGGAACTGATTGCCTTATTCTGCCTTCCCTGGCTTTGATTACTCTGGTCAGTAGCTCAAGTTAAACTTTTGGAGAAGACAGAAGTGAAAAAAATCCATTAAACATTTCATACTTCTTGGTGTCATCTGTTCACAACTCACCCTCCCCAGTGAACAGTAGACCCACAATATCACACTAATCCACTTACAAAGTTATGACTACCATTTTTGATGTCTCATACTACCTGTATCTTGTTTTGTGTGTTAGCCTTTTTGACCTGAATTCCTACATGCTTATGCTATTTTTTTATAAACCTCATTGATACTTGGAGCAAGTTTCTACTTTTTATATGATTTCTTATTGCATTTGACTTTAATGAAGAAGTGAAGTCATGACTTAGTCACATCAATCCCTTAACTGTGCTTGCTCCACTTATTCCATATTAGGATGGTTTGCACATGTACTTTTTATTGTTCCTTTGAGAAAATTCACTCTTTTTACCCTTAACAACTCATTTATCAAGACAATTTTATCTAACGGTTTCTTATACAGATTTGTTAGAGCATGCTTTTTTAAAATCCTTTTTTTTAAATGAGGTCAAACTGAGGCAGCTAATTTGAAACTGTTTTAACAGTGTAATACGTTATTTTAAATACTTCTCATTTCCTTCATTCATACAATGGTACAGAGCTAGTCTGTCCTAGAGTGAAACCTGATACAGCCTTCCAGAGTTGTCTGCCACATACTGTTCATGAAGACTGAGGAAGAAAAGGTCCTTGCATATGCATAGGTAGATATGGCATAAGACATTCATTACAGGTTCTTATACCAAGTGATACTCCCCAGTGACTGAAAGCCACAACTTCTTCAGTAAACAGGAAATAAATATATTTTTCAATGATTGATCACTTGACAACTCCAAGTGGGTTTCCTCTGTCTCAATGACATATTCTTGGCAAAGATGGATACAAAGGGCTGTTGAATCTGGCCACTTTGATCAACAGTTATAACATCAAAACATGTTTTAAGTGCCTAAGGGGGTCCAGTAGATAGCACACCACTACTGGTTTCATTGTTTCAAGTTCAAGCCTACTTTATTTGCCCAAAGTTTACCACAAAGTGAATTATTTCCACATGTATATTTCCACCCATAACTTCTTGGTTTAGGATATTAATCCAAAACCATCAGTCAAGGGTGGGTTCAATATGAGATTAAGATACATAAATACCCCAGTTATGTAGATATCTACAACTACACTGTGTCCAAACTCTCACTGTGTCCAACTGAGATATAGAGCTTAATTCTTTGTCTAAAGGTATGCTTCTGCTCTCACTAGAGATACTATGGAGTACGCTGCCTGGCATTCATTGATTGTGTCAGCAAGAGCTTTTCTCCATAACCTTTCATAAGCATGTTATCATAACTGCCAACACGTGCAGTTGTCGGAATCTTCTTGGTCATCTCAAATGGAAATGTTTAGGTAACTGAACTGAGCCCCTAGTGGCTGAAACTTGAATGAAGAATACCTCAAGAAAATATATGAAATAAATCCAAATTTTAGGTCTAAAAAGAGCACTAGGAGTTTTCTACAAGGTGGCTTAATCCCATTTCTCTACAAAACATGGAACAGTCTCAAATTCGAGAGAAAAAATATTATTCTTTCTAGATCACTTTTAGAACACTTTAGGCTTGATATAAGTTCCACTAAGGAAGCCATAATATTTCTCTTCTATTTATCTTTTTTAGAGTCTTGCTTTCCAACACCTCTCAGCTCTGTGGCTACATTGATCGGCTCACTATAGCCCTTTTTCATACACAGTGCTTTCCTATTATCTTCTCTTGAAATGAACTGCTAAATAATAGAGCATCCTATGGCAACCCATCAGGAAAGTATCTCACAATGGCAACTGGTCAAGTTGAATTAAATGTATTTCTAGACTCAATGAACTACAAGTATTTAGGGATCACATTTTAAAGGGTTCTGTTATTGGCAGTTCTTAGCAATGCATCAAGTAACTTTATCACTGAACACAAATAACATTATCACTGGACAATAAAATGCGTTATAGCAGAGTTGCAAGTCTGTCGCCATGAATAATGGAACATCTTATAGATGTGTTGGGAAGAATGAGCATTTATTTATCTGACTGTGTGTAGGTGTTTATATTTAGTAATTAGCTAGGAAATGTAAAAAGCTATTAGTTCTTTCGCATGGTTTGTTGTCTGGCTGCTCATAAAATCCAAACACTTGCATTTAATTCTTGCCATTGAAAAATCTCTGTTGGTTTATGAGCCTGTATGGGATTTTTGCCTTTTGAAGTTTCATGCTCAGAATGGTTTGCATAATATCAGATGAAATACAGTTTAAGTACCCTTCATCAAGCCATGTGTTACATATCCTTCATGTCATTTCTTCTTCCAACTTCATGTTGCAACACAGCTAATCCTTTCTTTTCACTGCTTTTGTTGGTTTATTTCTGGGTATGTTCTACTAACTCTTCCCTTGGGTGTGAAGCACCTTCACTGACTTTTCGCTTTATAACTTATGTTGTTTCATTGTCTACTGCAAGTATGTGCCAGTAATCAATTTTAATAAGTGAAATATCTAATCTCAAACTGGATGACAACTAGATAATACTGAAATATTGATGTCTTCTAATAGGCCTGGAAATCTGTAAATTAGTGAGCCTTACTGCAATGACCCACTTTAATTCGATAGCTATTCCTATTATTAATAGGAATCCATATGAATTTGGTCTAATTTAGTCTCTGGCTAAATTTGTCTCTCCCACATTCTTAAATTCATTTGGAAGATTTAGAATGCATCTTCATAGCAAAAGTGCCTCCCAAATATATCTAATGAATACTTATTTCAGGGTTTGGCGCCACCCCCGCTTGAATCAAGGACGTTTTATAGCGATGATGGATATTTTAAAACAGCATACATTTAGGAATATTTTAACTCTCATAAATAGAAGTTTAAGCATGGTTTGAGTAATTTTGATTGGTTGATGGAGCCAAGATGCAAAAAAAAAAAAAAAAATCATCTTTTTGGGGAAACTATTATTTTCCTCACAAAGAAAAACATTGATTTGCATATCTCAAACCCACCAAATTATATTTTTCTGATCTCCTTCTCTGGAGACATTCAAAACCCACCTGGACAAGTTCCTGTGTGATCTCCTCTGGGTGATCCTGCTCTGGCACAGGTTGGACTGGGTGAACTTTCCAGGTCCCTGCCAACTCCTAATATTCTGTGATTCTGTGATTCTCAGCATTCTCTTCTCATCTCTTCCATGCTGAGCTTCCCGCTCTCATCTGAGAGCCTTTCTTCACCATCATCAGCTCTCTCATACACCAACACATCAACAACCATGCTTTTCCTCACTTTAATCTCCTTCCTACACTTCCACCAGTGAGAAGCATCACTCTCTCCACTTCGTAGTTTACCTACCAGATTGGGCCCAGAAGCACCACAGGATAAACACTAATCCCTGCTTTCTGAATAATTTTGTTACCTTACTTCAGCACATAAGTGAGACAAACTGAAAGGAAGTGGTTAAAGCACTTGAGGTACAATTCAGACACCCAAATAAAAGCTTCTGTCTCTAGGACACCTTCAAAAGCCTTTGGGTTTCTGAAGTATCAGCAAGGGGCTTCTGTATATAAAGTGTGACCTGTAGAAGACATCTGAACAACAGGAAACTAGGTGGAATTTTATATTTATTGTGAAAAATGCTCTTAGAAGTCTATATTTAAACAACTAAATCTCCTTCTGCTTTCCAATATGTTTCTACCTAGGCATCAACTAACCTCAGTCAGGCATATCTAAACTCTCACCTACTTCCCTCAGGATATCCTCTGTGGCTCTGCACTCCCCTCCACCCTCCTTGAGAATTGCTCACATTTGCAGTAGTAGGTAAAGCTTTGAAGAGGTTTTTAACTTATTATTACTCAGCTTGATTCCAGACAGAACATTGCAAGTAGATAAAACAAATGATGTAGGAAAGAGAAGTAGGTGGCAAAACAATTAGCAAAGAAATGGAAGGTTAAGTTTACCATTTATAGAACCAGTACCAGATAATAGTGACTTGTTGACATCCCAATCTTCTAACAAGTAATATATATACAGCTAATACCCATAATGTTACCAAAAAAAACCCAGATAATTTGGAAATACAGAGTTTTCTTTCTTTCAACCATTCAGGGTCTACATGACTGTAGAGCAGCTCAGTACACCAAAACTTAGGGTAACTCTGCATAACATGATTCGGTGCCATACCAAGGATTCCTAAGCTAAAGCTTCAGGCTAAGTATCCTAGTTCCTCCTGAAAGATGGATAATTTTTTTTGTGTTATCCAGTGAGTGGTATATAATCCTGAAGGAGCAATATATCAGTAACAGATCCTGTACAGGTACACTACCAAAGCACCTGACTTTATCAATAATGAAGAGTTTTTCATTGTGATCTGTTTAGGTTTTTCCTATTGCTGCTCTGTTTATTACATTGAATTTCCATATGATGTATCAACAGTAAATCAATAACTTCGTTATCTTTTTAAGTAGATGGAGCAAAAAAAAACCAAAGCAATGGAAAGTAAAAGAGGTCTTATACCATTCTGCATCGTGCCTGTGTATTGGGTCCTCTGAGGGATTTTGCTTTTTTGGTAGTGGAGGAGGGGTATGGAGATAGCCCTGTAAGAAGCTGCTAGAAAATAACGTGGCTACAAATTTAAGACCCACCTGTGAGCAGGGCCAAGCCAATCAGAACCCCTGAAAATCAATGTATTTAAGAAGGGAGCAGCACCTGTCTTACCCTCTTTTCCCCTGACCCCAACCAGTGCAGTCCTGGTGTGGGCACTGTGGCCTCAGTCCAGCCCCAAATTAAGCTCAAGCCCTGCTGCAGCTCCAGCCTGAGAGAGAGCCGGGAACTCTTCAAGAACCAGCAGAAGAGACCTACAGTGGAGAGAGGAGTGGGACATGAGGAGAACAACTGTGCAGACACCAAGGTTGGTGAAGAAAAAAGGAGAGGAGTGAGGAGGTGCACGAGAGCAGAGGTTCCCCTGCAACCCATGGCAAGAGGGCAGATTGACCCACCTGCAAGCTACGGACATTCAGAGGTGAGGCAGATCCACATGTGAAGGTGGCTGGCCCCAGAGAGGCTGTGGTTCCATTGGAAGTGTGTGCTGGAGCAGTTTGTGGGAAGGAGTCAATAGTTTGGAGAAGAAGAGACTGAGGGGAGACCTTATCACTCTCTACAACTACCTGAAAGGACGGTGTAATGAGGTGGGTGTTGATACCTTCTTCCAGGTAACTAGCAACAGGACAAGAGGAAATGGCTTCAAGTTGTTCCAGAGGAGGTTTAGATTGGATATTAGGAAGAATTTCTTTACTGAAAGAGTGGTCAAGCACTGGAAGGGGCTACCCAGGGAGGCGGTGGAGTCATCATACCTGGAGGAGTTCAAAAGTTGTGTGAATGTGGCACTTCAGGACATGGTTTAGTGGGCATGGTGACAAGTTGACAGTTGGACTTGATGATCTTAGAGGTCTTTTCCAACCTTAATGATTTTGTGATTCTATGTGGAAAAGAAGTCCATACCAGAGCAGTTTGTGAGGGGAAAAAACCTGCAGACATGGGCAGCCCCACAGAGGGGTTTCATAGAGGACTTTCTCCTCTGGGAAGGGTGCCACATAGAAGAAGAGGAACAGTGGGAGGAGTCCTCCCTAATCTTGAAGAAGAAGGAGCAACAGAGACCACATGGGATGAACTGACTGCAAACCCCATTCCCATCCCCCTTTGGGCTGTTGGATGGGGATGGGGGATAAAGAGAATGGAACAAAGCTGGAAGGTGGGGGAAGGTGTTGACTTTAAGATCTGGCTGTCTCTTGCTGTTCTACTCTGATGCTACTGGTAAAAAATTAAATTATTTATTTCCCTAAGATGAGTCCGTCTTTTGCCCATGACCATAAGAGGCGAGCAAACCCTCTCTATCCTTTGTCTTGGTCCATGAACTCTTTGTTATATTTTTCTCCACTCCGTCCTGCATAGAGGTGAGAAGTGTGTGAATGTTCTCATTTCACACACTTCTCCCCTCCATGCGGGATGGAGAGGAGAAAAATGTCCTCGTGGTGTTCAGTTGCCCACTGGGCTTAAGCCACGACAGTCTGTCACTAGACATATAGCAATTTCTGTGGTCTTGTGTAATACTGTGAGGTAGGTGTGCTCCTTGATGGTCCCATGATTTCCACACTCTGTCCAAACTTAAGGGATGTACAAGAGTATGGTCCCTTCTCTCCTGCACATCCTAGTTTCCTTGCACAGAAAATGCCAGTTTCCTTCCATAGAAAAATAGCTTTACCACAGGACAAAAAGCATTCTCATGGCTCCATGGAAGTAAACAAGAGTCAGACTTCAACATCTATGATCAGTAAACTCCACAGTGATCGCCTGCTCTACAACAGAGACATAGTGTGCTACAATCAAAATCTCATTATGGACAACAGGAAACACACTATATATTATAGAGCCAACATTTTTAACTAATTATCTTAATTAAAATCTTGGCAGTCTCATCAAAATACAAAAAGCCAGCTATTAGTCCAATTAGAAAAATACTGGCACACATAACCCAAAACAATACAGAAAATCTTCCAAATACCCTTGCTTTCCCTTTTCTTTCGTATTTTATTTTAATTTTACTTATGTTTTATCTCTAAGGTCTTGCAAACTCAGTACAAAACGTATGGCATGTTGTGGTGGATTGACCCTGGAGGGACCAGAAACACACCAAAGCTGCTCAGTCACTCCCTCTTCTCAGATGAACAGGGCAGGGAGAGTATAATGAAAGGCTCGTGGGTTAAGGTAAGAACAGGGAGAGATCATGCACCAATTACCATTATGGGCAAAACACACTCGCTTGAGGAAATCTGTTTGATTTATTGCCTTTATAGCAGAGTAGGATAATGAGAAATAAAAAGTAAATCTTAAAAAGCCTTCTCTTCATCCCTGCTTTCTTCCCAGACTTAACTTCATTCCCAATTTCTCTACCTCCTCCCCCTGAGCTGTGCAGAAAGACAGGGAATAGGGGTTGTGGTCACTTCATCACACATTTTTTCTCCCATACCTTGCTAAATAAGGAAGCATTGGACGCTTGCAGTGTGTACACACCCGCTGCCCTTGACTTAGCCGCTCTCACAGATGTGATGGTGGAATGGACAAAACTAGTTCTGCTTTTAGCTGTTTTGCTCAAACTGGTAATTTCTTGCCCAGACAGGAAATTTCTAGGTCTAAATCTGTTCCGGGTGCTAATGTGTGAGTGAAAAGAATAGCTTCTCAGAGACACTAGTCTGAACTCGAGTAACATATCTACTGCTTCATGATGAGGACCTGTAGCCCAAATAGTGATTAGCTTTCTCAAGGCTTTTCTTTGTCCAAACTGAACACAAGGCATTTATCACACTGTTTTCACCAAGGTAAAATCATGTAAAAAGAGGAAAAACAAACATATCAGAGCTACATAACTGAAACATTTGTCTTTATATCATTAGAATTATCTTTGTCAGATACTGAATTGTTATCATTTTAGTATATGTGAAGACTGATTAGGCCACAAAGCCCAGGAAATTATAAAAAGGAACCTTTTTAGTTCTCCGAAATTAAGCATTCTGGGTTTTTTTTTGTTTCAGAGGAACTTTACCTATATTTTGTCAGCCCTTGATTGATTGTTCAGGTATTTATACAAGCCAATAAACTGACTATGCTTTTTATCTCATTAATGAGAGAGGACACAAGTGGAGAAAATAAAGGTTTTATTACCAAATGAATAGCACAGCAGGGTACAATTTGATAAATAGAACATTTCATTCTACCACATGGGCCTTCCTCCTGCAGTCCACATCTCCCAAGTAATTTAATGAACTGTGATAGTTGAACCAGTGCCAGCTTTAATACTCGACATTTTAATCAGCTAGCAAGATAAGTTAAAACTGAGCAACACTTGAATAGCATTTGAATGTGTAAAGGAATATGTTGCTGGGAATGGTGCTAGTGACTGGATGAACTAGAGAAATTGCTCTCTCTGCTGGATTTAACTAGTTGGACATTTGGGGTTGTTATTATTCCCCTTGCATGAGTCATTTGAATTTTGCTGTTCATAATCTAATCAGGTTTACGCTGCTTTTCACTTGGTCTTCCTGTGTCCATATTGTCTTCCCAATATTTTCTTATCAAATGTTGACTGTATAACTGGCATCCAGCATAGAGCTGGAACTGCAGACGTCACATTCATACACACACATGTACACATGTCCGTTGGTATGCATGCTTATTACTTGCAATGATCCAGGCTTCTAACTGCTGCAATAGCAGAAGCAAAAGCAGGGTCCAACGATGCCTTCACAGCAGGAGACATTCTTCTGAATAAATTTTTCCTGTTTGCCTATGTTTTGCTCATACACTTAGTTTCAGCTCTAATTGCATATCACTATGTATTTCCTTTGTAAAAGGTTACGCAACTTTATTAACTCATTTCAGAGACGTATTTTTGAAAAGACATTTATGTCATATTCACAATAGGTCTTTCACAAACAGCCTTTTGGTGCAATATTGAAACCTTCACACACACAGTAATTGTACTGTAGCCATAATCCATTGTATATTTATTCTGAATTTTCTCCTCCACTGCTTCCTCCTACCCTGTTATTTGTCACTTTATTTAATTTCTATGTTCGATACAGTGCCTATTGTTCTAATGGAAGGATTCTAATAGCCTTCAATGGATGTTGGACTGCACTCTGAACCTTTGTGTCTGAAGAAAAATACACATGACAAGTTAATCTGTAAATCAGTTACTTCAGAAAATAATATTTTAAAACCTGAAATTAAAATAATGTTTCTTATAGATGCATAAATGATCACACTTTCCTTATTCAATTGTTAATCTGTGATTTATTGGAAGAAAAATGGTCTAGTTTTTGAGTATTTGCTTTGTAACTCCTAATATGACTTCAAATCCTTTTTTTAATTTATTTGTGTCTCAGCACTTTTAAGGATGCATTTAGTAGGACTTCTTCTGTCAACTCAATTGCATTGAAATGCTGTACTTAAAAATTAGTCAATTTATTCAAGATATTTTATTGTAGATGGGTAAGCTGTTGTGATAAGGACATTTCTTCTGATGGTTTGGTTATGTTTAATACCACAAATAACTATTAGCTCATGTATATTACAGGCTACTAAAATTCACATGGATGCCTAACTGCATCCAATAGCTTCAGCTTACCTATTACACATCAAATGTTTAGCTAAGGCATATCTCTTGGAAAACATCATTGTCATAGAGAGAGAAACCACCACTTTAACAGATTCTCCGTATTTTCAGTCTTTGCTAAAAATGTGCCTACATTTGTGTCTTGTTTTAGTGAGCTTCCCAGTCTTAGATTGTTTTATGCCTTTCTCCAAAAAAAATAATTGAGTTCTACTGCACTCATATCTGTTTTTATTCTTATGCACCCCTATCTGCTTTTATCCTTGTAAAGACACTTGTCATTGCAATTAATTTTGTCTCGGATAGGTAACAAGAATGCATACCAGGAATATATGCAATACCTCAAAATCAGTCTTATCAGGGTCAAATAAAGCAACAAAACCACCTCTGTGATTTTCTTGCTTATCCATTGACAGAAGCCTTAAATATATTGCTAATATTCAATCAATTTTATAATTTCATCAAATTCTTGGCAAAATTTATTTCCTCCAAAGCCTTACTGACTCACTTTAGCAACACTCCTGTTGCCTAGCTCCCCATCAACTGAGTCCTACATTTAGCATATTTTTTTATTTGGTCGTTTGTTTTAAACCGTTATCTACAGTACTGGCTTGTATTTGAGCCGATCATCTGGCTTGTCCTTTCTCAGTACTTACTCAAACATGAGGAGCTTTCCGTTATTTCAGATGCATGTTTCAAGATGTATTAGAAACTGATTTTAACATACAGATGTTTATGAAAGATGGGTGTAAATTACCAGGACCTGTCAATGTATAACTTCAATGCTGTTGTCCAGAATTTTCCCAAGTTACGTTTGTCTTTAAAGTACATCATTATGTCTTAGATATTACTAGCAAAAAAAAAACCCAGTAACACGTAATTACTTGCTTGTGATCCCCATTGTTTTAACACTGCCACTGCTGTTGTATTTTTATATTTTACTGTAAATCATTTTTTTTACTAGAAATAGTTTTTATTCAAAGAATGCCTAACTTAAAGCTTAATTGGAGAACACAGGTTTTACCATAATATAAATAATAAATAATCACAGAGCAAACAAGCAAAAAATAAAGTAGAACTCAGTTTCAAAGGAGAGGCTTATGCAAAGTGATTACTGTAGGCATCTATGTCCCCCAGACCTTTTATTGCCTCCAGTGATGCTGTTCCCATCTCCACCCTGAATATCATTAGTTCATTTGTAACACATCTATTTAGGGGAATATGAAACACTATATAAAAGAATGCCCCAAATCTATTCCAAAAGGATGCTGGTGTATTCTGAGAAATAGTGGCTGTCAAGGGTTATGTCTGAAGCAGATATCTCCTGATTGTCTATCTAGTGTGAGCAGAAAAAAAGACTACGTACAATTAGTATGATCAGACAATCTCTTACTTCTGACCTAAGACATTGTTTTAATACTTACAATGGTTTAAACAAGGAAAAAAAAGCAGTTAGGATGATCTTATTCCAAAGAAGTAGTACATTTCCCCCAATATTGTAGAAACTTGGCAAAGCAAAAATGCATGTATATATCATTTGCTGAAGTGTGAAAACATTGTGGCAAGGACTGTAAGTGATTTATCCTGAGACAGAAAGCATGGAAGACAGATCAACAGAGAGTATTGTAAAATTCCTTGCAGATTCTTTGTCTGATATAATTTATAAGCTGTTTACTAAAATATTAAACCTTTTTATCTTGGAAGATTAAAGACAGCCAAATTAGATTCTGGCACATAGACTTGTAGAAGAATTAGATAGCTTTGTTATTGTAATGAGGTCAGAAATAATGTTTCTTGGTTTTTCTGAATTGCTAATTTAATTCTTGAGAGCAATTTACATTCAGGAACATTCTGCAGTTCCATTTTTAGTGCAAAAAAAAATCAATATTTTATTCTCTTTCTTTAAAATATTGCTTGCAAAATATAAAACTAGTTGGCTCACAAATAGCAGCCTTCACTGGGGTTACCTGCCAGCTGTCAGGTTTGGATGAGGAAACATGATCAGTAATTTAGAAATGAAACACCATAATCTTGTTATAAGAACTTACCATTAAGCCTAATTTTGAAAGGTTTTTTGACTATAAAACTGACCAAACTTGCTAGATGAGTAAACCATAAGCCAGGCATTGAAACATTTCTGTATTATTTATTCTATGATACAAACCATATGTCTAATATCAAAAATTTGTTTCCAAAATGAACATACATCCCCTTGTCCCACCCATAACTATAATCAGGCAAAATAAATCTATCTAGAGTGGAATATTAGGGGAAGGACAAACGAATAACCATTTCTTGGAGGTGTTTCCTGCAAATCTGACCGTGAAAGAAGAGTCATTGTCAAAATGTGATAACTCAACCACACTGCTTCCCAGCCTCTTTTATCACCCTCAGGCTTTGTCCTTGGAAGACATTTTTGGAGAGGGATGTGTGGGGAAGTATATATTTGTAAATGTAAAGAAATTACATAATTCTATAGAGTCTGCACTACGTGGGGACTTCTGAAATCTTCTCACAGGAGTCTCAAGAAGATTGCACATTTGGTTTGCCTTGCCTTATCTTAGCTTGTAACCCATGTGGCAGTGCCACAGGATTAAAAATATGGCCATATGTTCCTTCTGCACACAAGTCTCCAAGGAACGATCGTAACTTAAGTTTCTTGCACATTTGCACACCCCAAATAAAGAACAGAACAGTACAAAAAAAGAAAAGAGGGAGTAAGAAACAGAGGGGAAAGGGGAAGGAGAAATAAGAAATGCATCAGTGGTTTTTGGTTCTTTTTAGAATGTAATTGGGTGAGGGGTTTCCAAATTAATGTAGAAATTAAAGAAGCTTCCTTTACTTCAGGAGCATTAAAAGAAAGTGGGAGCTTTCTTTGCTGTCTCCTCCAAAAAACCTCAGAACTAGTAACTGTCATGAAAATGTGAACTAAGGTATTCAGAATATTCATCCAGAACTAGCAATGTGACAGAATGCATGCTACCTTTTGCAACCGAAGCCTAAGTAAGATATTCTAGATTGTGTTTAATGACACAAAACACTTGAGTTCAGGCAAATGAATCAGTCTTTTCAGCCGCTAAATCCTGAGAGACTACTGAGAATAAGAATGATCAATAAATAACCACTGTGCTCTCTATGTATGTTGAATAATGAATTTAAGTCAGTGCAGCCTTAAAAGGTTGATGGCAAGAGAAAATATAATCACAGAATCCCAGACCGTTAGGGATTGAAAGGGACCTCAAAAGCTCATCCAGTCCAATCCCCCTGCTGGAGCAGGAACACCCAGATGAGGTTACACAGGAAGGCGTCCAGGCGGGTTTTGAATGTCTGCAGAGAAGGAGACTCCACAACCTCTCTGGGCAGCCTGGTCCAGTGCTCTGGCACCCTCACTGAGAAGAAGTTTCTTCTCCAATTTCAGTGGAACCTCCTGTGTTCCAGCTTGTGTCCGTTACCCCTTGTCTTATCATTGTTTGTCACCGAGAAGAGCCTGGCTCCATCCTCGTGACACTCACCCTTTAAATATTTATAAACATGAATGAGGTCTCCCCTCAGTCTCCTCTTCTGCAAACTAAAGAGACCCAGCTCCCTCAGCCTTTCCGCATAAGGGAGATGCTCCACTCCCTCCATCATCTTTGTAGCCCTACGCTGGACTCTCTCCAGCAGTTCCTGTCCTTCTTGAACTGAGGGCCCAGAACTGGACGCAATATTCCAGATGCGGTCTCACCAGGGCAGAGTAGAGGGGGAGGAGAACCTCTCTGCCCTACAACCACCCCCCTCCTGATACACCCCAGGATGCCATTGGCCTTCTTGGCCACAAGGGCACAGTGCTGGCTCATGGTCATCCTGCTGGCCACCAGGACACCCAGGTCCTTTTCTGCCTATGCTGGAATAATAATACCAAAGATACGAAAATGTTTCAAGCAAATAAGATTTTCTATAAATAATAGTACCAAAGATATGAAAATGTTTCAAGCAAATAAGATTTTCTATATGGTAAGGGATGGTGTCTCAACTTATATGGATGTAGACCACCTGGACATCCTTTGTGTTTTGGGTTTTGTTTTTTTTTTTAAGTTAAATTAAACATCACATCCATAAATCACAGGTGGAAAAGTCACTTTTAACTGCTTACATTCTTTGTGTTTTGGGTTTTGTTTTTTTTTTTTTTTAAGTTAAATTAAACATCACATCCATAAATCACAGGTGGAAAAGTCACTTTTAACTGCTTATTTTACTGGCAGGACAGTCTTACTCTCTAAATTCTGTCTCCTGGGCAGAGATTTAGCAGTATAAATAACTAGCAACATGCACTTAGGATGCGCTGAAGCATCTGAACCATTCATGTGTGTGGCTCCCCACGGAGTTTGAAGGTGCAACTGAAGATCTGCAGGAAGACCCCTGCTCTTCTGATGACAGCTGGGGGTCAGGCAGGACACAGCCAGTGTTTACACACCTGAATGCTTTCTCTGCTGCTTTGCTCATTCTAATTTAAGCATCTTGGATGATGATTTGTCAGCTTGGGCTATCAGCTAATATTGACCTTCTACAGTTCAGTCTTATTTTACGAATTCTGTCTTATTGTTCTTTTCCTCTGTGCTTACATCCTACCCTTTCATAATAACTGTGCTCCTTTTGTCCCTTTTAGACTGGAATGGATGCAAAAGACTATTAGCAGCTGAACAGACCTTTCATAACAGCTCAAGGAGCCAGTCAAAGTCTGGAAAATATCACTTCTCCTTAGCCATATTAATCCCCGCACTTGGCAGGGAGAATTTTCACATCCCGCTCTCAGCACGTTTTCAGATTATTTGTCTTATATAGCCTATGCTTAAGCTTCATTCTGTTGATATCTACTTAAACTTCTTCCTTCAGGCTTCCATCATCAAGGTTATAATATTCTCTTTGACTTCAGATTTTGGTTAGAGAGCAGTGTATCTAACCAGGCCAACTGAGACCACGGTGGGATATTTTCCTCAGTCAGTGATTTCACCTTTGTTTCCTCAGAAGACTTTAGGAATGCTTTAGCATAGCTATTCTTTCTCCTATTTTGTTTTCTTCTGCTGTCTCCCTTACAGCATATTTTCATTTAATTCAAAGTGTTCTAACACAGATAACCTCAGTGACATATGACACTTACATAAATTCTACAGAAAAAAATGCTTCATTTTTCATGAATTCAAACTAAATTGTTATTTCTATAATGCCACCCCAGTCTCTCTACATCTATTGACTAATAAAATGTCTTTACTGCCCACCTTTAACCCATTCAATGTACTGTCTTTCTAAAACCATAAGACTTATCTTGAGTTTGTCCACATTTATTTTTTAGAACCATGAATTGTGCATGAGGAATGCGAGACGTACTTCTCAAGAAAAACAAGCAAACTGATCTGTACTTGTTTTGGCTAGGACAGAGTTAATTTTCATCATAATATCTTGTAGGGTGCTATGGTTTTGATTTGAGAGGAGAACAGTGTTGACAGCATACTGATGTTTTACCTGTGGTTGCACAGCATCAAAGCCTTTTGCACTTCTCAGACTGCCCTGCCACTGAGCAGTTTGAGGGTACATGAGAAGTTGGGAGGGAACACAGCTGGAACAGCTGATCCCAACTGACCAAAGAGATATCCCATACCATACGACATCATGCTCAGCAATACAAGCTGGAGGGAAGAGGGAGGAAGGAGGGACATTGGGAGTTATGGTATTTGTCTTCCCAAGTAATTGTTATGCATGATGGAGTCCTGCTTTCCTGAAAAATGGCTAAATACCTGCCTGCCAATGGGAAGTAGCAAACAAATTTCTTACTTTGCTTTGCGTAAGCACGCAGTTTTTCCTTTCCCTAATAAACTGTCTTTATGTTGCCCCACAAGTTTTTTCACTTCTACCATTGCAGTTCTCTCCCCCATGGCACTGTAGGGGAGTGAGCAAGCAGCTGTGTGGTGCTCACCTGTCTACCAGAGTTAACCCACAACGTGATCTTAAGAAGGTGGTGTGGGGGTTCAGGCAAAGCCAGCACTTTCCACTTAGCTATCAAGGGCTTTGAATAGAGTCCTATTGAGAATGAGAATAGGGGGAGTAAGTAGTTTCAGAATATATCTATGATGGATTTACTTTCCTATGTCCTAATGCCAATGAGTGATGGTAAAGCCGTTGGAAAGGGAGAAATACAGAAGAAACATGCTCTTTCCTCAAAGACAAAAATAAACCTCCTTTATTTAATTTCTGAGAGAAGTCCAGATAATCTCTGAAGAAAAAAAAATGCAGTTAATCTGTATTGGCTCTTTCTCAGAGTTACACCATGGCCCTGCTATAAGAAGTTGTGTAGAAGAAGTGAAACGGATGGTCTCATACAGCTATCACAATCATTTCCACACTGCTGAATGTAGGACATGAAGGACCAGTCCTTGGTCCATAGGCCAAACGGCTCCCACCCATGCAGTTTAGGATTAGCCATGTTCTTGAGCAAAGTGGGCTACAGCCCATGGCAACTGACTCTCTTCTACTGCCTTATGGTGCACTCTGGAGTGTATTTTTTTTTCCCTATTCAGTTCAAAGTGCTTGAAGCAACAGGAAAAGTGTGCTATAGGCCTCCAGAGATGTGCTTTTTGTAGCACAAAACAATGCACATGCTGGGTGCTCTAGCATGTATTACAGGGGCAGTATAGCAACGCTATAGAAGGAAGGGGCAGTCAAAACTAGTGCAGACTCTTCTGTCTGAGCTTTTTCCTTTTCTATTTATTTTTAATTTTTATTTTTTTTTCTTTTTTATAAAGAGGAAATGGAGAAACATGACTGGCCCTTGCCTGGCAGAAAGCTAACTGTAGTGATCTGCGTGACAGCCAGGAAGAAAGTTGACAATTAAACACTGTGGATGGTCAAGGATTCAGAGCTCGAGTTCGCTCCCTGGTGAATGTAGTTGTCAGCGTAGATATACCCATCTACCTCTACCAAAATCTGCATGTACCACCTAAATGGAACATATCTGCAGAGGGGGGCATGCAGGCATCAATTCAAAAGTACATTTCCTATGCTAAAACTGCTTTCATAAAGTCTGAGCCTAGAAGAATGCTGTCATTTATTCTATACACGCTATACCTGTCATTCCTCAATAGCTTTGTACCTATTGATGTAACTTATGCCCAACTTAATCATCTGGAACAGCTGGTGCTAAGGTGTACTTTGTTTCCATGTCATTTCTGAAATGCAGAAACCTTTCCATATGGTTATCACTTAGTAACTTGCTTTGAATTCCCTTGTCCTCCTTCCCTTAACCAGGAGGACAATAGCACCAAGAAATACTTTAGGAATTTAATCTTTTTTTCAAGAGATGATCAGTGACAGCTTTAGATGTAAGAAGTGTTCCCAGGAAAGCTTCTTCTTTCAAGAACTCAACAGATTTTGTTCTCCTCGTAACAAAAATGCACTCTGCAAGCAGTGGGCTATATTTCTTTATGCTACAACACCCCTGGGTTACACAGAGGTCAAATATATATATATATATATATATACACACACATACATATACACACAGACATATACATGTACACACAGACATATGTATATACACACACATATATCACAGAATCACAGAATCGCTCGATTGG
>NW_010168484.1:0-26811 GCF_000695765.1 Mesitornis unicolor
AATAGCCCTATAATCTTCCCAAGTGGCCAGATTTGCACTTAACTGTTTATCTTTACCACTACATGTGTAGAACATAACCAAGACAAATAAATTCAGTGTTCGTAATGAAGTGTTCTGCAGTTATTTGTCAATTGTTTGGGGTTTTTTTGGTGTTTTTTTTTTTTTTGTTCGCTTCATTACCACTACAGTTACACTGCTGTAATCACAAATCTTGGTAGTTGCTAATTTGGAAGCTGATACTGCACATGTAAATGAATAGATTTCATCAAATTCTTTGTAAAAGATAAAAAATTTTACTGTATTTTCTGTGTGTTTTCTTTGACTGTTGAACTGCAGCATGCTACTTGAGAAGATAGAAGTTACCGCAGACATACTTTAATTTGTTGTTTTTACAGGTTCCAATATTCTGCTGGCCAGAATGGCAACTCGAAAAGCAAAACCAGATGGACAGTATCACTTAAAACCTGAAGAAGTGGATGATTTTATCAGAGGGCAACTCGTTACCAGTCTTCCAGGTACTCCTTTCTTTTAGAGGACATTTTGCCTCCTGATTTTCAGCTACGAACGTGTGTGCTGGATCAAACAAGATCAAATGCAAGCCTGTGGTTACGATCTCAAAAAAAAGAAAGATACACTGATTTCTGAAACTTTCTGAAATTTCTGAAAATAATCTCTGTGACTTTTTTTGTGTCTTTGAGAATAATTTTTTTAGTAATGAATTTTACAGATTTACAGATACACAGCACGATGTATGGAAGAAGCTCAGAGTTTAGTATGTTATGCAACCTTATATTCTTTAATAAAATTATTTAGATGGATCATTTCAAGTGAGTGCTAGCTTGCTGTATCATAATTAATGTAATAAAATTAGTAGCATCAGGTACTTAAGAGGTAGGATTTGCTTAGAATTGCAAACTGTTTTTTTGTGTAAGGATCTTTAGTCAATGGTATCTTTAGTCAATGGTATACTGCAAACTGTGACAGAATATGTTGATTCTTTTAGAGATAAACAGCAACTTTGTGAAATTCCAGCTTTTTTTTTTTGCTTAGTTGTGTGAGGAGATTATGATGACAGTTATGATGATTTATAATTTTCAATTATGACAGTACTAATAATTTTATGAACTGTTTGGTAGTTTCAGCCACATCTTACTGAGAGAAAGAATTTTGAACATAATGTTTCCGCAAGTTTTATGAAAATGACAGCATGACAGAGGAGAGTTGTCCAAATGAGTACATTCTTTGAGGGACAGGCAGGCAAACTTCAACTATTGTAAGTTTTGGCAGTAGTTCCTAGTCATCATCTGTATAGCCACAGTATATGTTTTTTTTCTTGCATTCCTTGATCAGATAGGAGAGAGAAGGGTATTTCAGTAAGGGAGACCTGGAAAGATTGAGTGAGATGCCTATGGACATAGGGAAGACCGAGGAGAAAGCTGGAGTTAGGAAAGAAGCATTATATATGTGTATAATGTTTCGTTGAGTGGAATTAATTTTTATGGTGTATATTTATTTATTTATTTGATACAATGTAGTATAGGTTTAAAACGTCAGCTTGTATTTGTTTGAAACCTGACTGGCTCTGAGCTGTGTATTGTTAAGAGAACCGATTGCTTTGTTGTTAGGAGTTGGCAGGACGATGGAATCTAAGCTGGCTTCTTTGGGAATTAAAAACTGCGGAGATCTGCAGTGTGCTTCTATGTCAAAACTGCAAAAAGAATTCGGTCCAAAAACAGGACAGATGCTCTACAGATTTTGTCGTGGTTTGGATGATCGACCTGTTCGTACAGAAAAAGAAAGAAAATCTGTTTCAGCAGAAATCAACTATGGAATAAGGTTTACACAGGTAAATTCAAACTTCTGCAGTGGCTTCTTTCAGCTGGAGAAGAAACTTCGCATATTCTGATTATTTTCACTTGTACTTTGATCTGTTAGAGTGCCATCTTAGCCACCAAATAGAAATGAGGAACGTGAAGAAGTAGGAGACCAAATAATAAAATGAGAGGAGAGACTGCAAAAGTATTGCACTGAAAATAAACTTGCACAAAATTAGCCGGCTATTCTGCATTCGTTACACAAGTCTGATACAGAAAAAGAGAATTGCAGTAGGTTTGTCAGCACCTAACATTCTCTTTTATTTAAATGATGAATGTTCAAATATCCCACAGTCTGAAACCATCACCAACTGCTCCAGTACAACATTTTTACCAGACTTTTTATAAATATTGTGGGGAGTGGAGTGTTGTTGACAAAACTCTATTAAAAAAAAAAAATCAGCTCTTTGTTAAGAACTTTAACATTTATAAAAATTAGTAAAAAATCAGGCTGGGAGAGACCTCATGATGTTGTGTAGGCCAGCCTTTTGGTCATAGCAGGGAAAGCTATGAGATCAGACCAGTTGCTCAGGACTTCATCCAGTCTGGTGTTAGAAACATCCAAGAACAAAGACTTCACAACTTCCTTAAGCTACTTGTTCCACTACTTGACTTTGCCTCATAGTGAAAAAGATTTTCCTTTTAAGACCTACACTCTTCATCTAGGTGTGTGCTTAAAGTTAAACTTGCAATTCTGTGTTGCAGTTTCTAAATAAATTTTTAAGACTTATGTCCAAAAGGACTTAGTATTTCCTACTCATTTTAGCGTTAAGATAAGAATCTACTATCTTGCGTAACTTCATCGACCTACAATGTAAAGAAAATGCTTGAAGTTAGTAAGACACTTGCCTGTGAGTCAGCTTGCTCTGTTCAATTTACGAAGTGTGGATTGCACTAACCCTTAGTGATTTACTTTCAGTATTTAAAAACTAGTAATTATCTAAACATGTTTCTGTTTTTCCACTTCAGCCTAAGGAAGCAGAAGCTTTCCTTCTGAGCCTCTCAGAAGAAATCCAACGTAGACTTGAAGCTGCTGGTATGAAGGGTAAACGATTGACCCTTAAAATTATGGTCAGGAAGGCTGGGGCACCAGTGGAGCCTGCAAAATACGGAGGTCATGGAATCTGTGATAATATTGCCAGGTAACTGTGCATGGAAAAAAAAATGGTCAGTAGTAGGCATGAGCACACTTCTGCAGGATGTTGAGCACCAGAACCTACAAGAAGACAGGACAGAAATTTTAAAGTGCTTAGTACCTTTTTGTCTACATGTCAAACCTGCACCAAAAACAGAAGTAGAATATTATTATCAAAAGTCCTCTGTGTTTGGTTTGTACGAACGTGGTCTTTTGGTCACCAGCATGCAATGTAGATGCCCCAGTGTTAAAAACCACGGCATACTGGGAGGAGAAAGAAGGAAGAGACTAAGGTATCCAAATCAGAAAGAGAGAATGTTTTTAACAGTCACCTTTGCTTTTTAGTTTCTTCAAAGAGAAAAACAGGGAAAAAAAAAATGTAAGAAGTTGAAAAGTTTTTTAATTTAGAAGAAACAATTCATGGTTTTCAGAGGAAGGAGTAGTGGGAAAGAAGGAATCTGACTTCACAAGTGCATTCTTGGTGTTTTGAAATTGCTTTCTTGAGAGAGTGTACTCTTGTGTGTCTTGTAAGTCTGCTACTTAAAAATTAGAGTGATATAGTGAAATGTTTTCAATGAATTATTGTGACTATCCATTTCTCTTGGTAGGGATGTACATTTTTTTTCCTTTTATTTCCTTTTTTACTTTAATAATCTGTAGTTTAATGTTACCTTTAGTTTGGTAACAGTCTCTTGAAGTACTAGCTAATAAATATCTTAGAAGTTTTAAAGGGTTTGTCTTCAAACAATAATACATATGTACATGCATATTGTTGGTATACTTCTCTCCAGCTTGCACAGTATTAGAGCTGATTTTCCCTTTGCAGTACTTGTAGAAGTCATAATGACATCCTGCACTATGACATCCATGCAGCAGCATTTTCATTTTTTTCAGTGACCAGCTGAGTTGAAATGTTCTGCTGCTGCAAACTGTTTCCTCTCCCTGAGCTGTGTAGTGTTACGTACTTGCCTTTTGCTTGAGAGGCTTTCTGCTGTTCCTTGACGGGTTGTTGATCACTTGCTGACTGTGACAGTTGGAGTCAATTCTCAAAGAAAATTGCCTTTGTACTTATAAGAAAGATGTCTGATCAGTACCGTTCTCCTTCAAGTCTAGGGCACGTGGGGACTAGGGTAGTACTTGAAGAGTTACTTGCTGCACAAGAGTGAGAGGCCATGTAGGATTCTGAAGACTGGGGCTAGCATCAAACACCATGGACTGCAGTTGTCTGTCTTAGTGCAGACAAGTTTCTTAGTGTCAAATCTGTCTTTCCTGTTGTTTCACCAGTAAGTCTGCAGAGAATTTTTTTGGTCCTAGAAGAGTACAGGCAATGAAGATCCGAAGTGGAGCTAAGAAAGTTGAATCTCAGAATTTCAAGGTCAGAGATTGTGCCCCATCTTTCAGCTGTTCAAGAAGGCAACTTGTTCTTGTCTCTTGACCTTCACAGTTATGTTTTTTCATGTACTTGTGAGTTCCTCATCAGAAATGTCTTTGTTTTCTTGTGGATCATTATCAGTGTAATAAAGTCTATTTCTGCTTGGTCTAACTGCAGCATTGTTAAGCTTATTGAGATGCTACTTGTGGTGGCTGCCCATCCCTGGTGAAATGGGATAACCCAGTTACTCTGCCTGGCTACTCAGTTGATACGTGACTGTCAAAGGAGTAGGACCTTCAACTTCCAGAAGCAGTCCTGTTATTCTTACCCATTATTTATTTCTGATTCTTCTTTGTTTCCCATTGTTCCGCTGGATGATGTTGGCTAAAGGTATTTTTATCTCAAGTTTATTTGTATGCTTGCACACTGAAAATGCAAGAATGAAATCTAAGCATAGAGCATCATGTAGTTATATGCCATTTCGTACCAGATTGTCTCAGAACCTTCTAAATACACGTTTATTGTTCAGGCAGACACTTCTGTGTCAAAGCAGTTGTTCCTTAAGTGAAGGCATGATCCTGGCTTTTGTGTGGGGGCTCATTTGGCATCTCTGAAGACAGGTATTTTCTACTTTTTCCTCCATCTCAGATTGCTGTAACAGATTAATCCCTCCTGAACTGGAAGGGTCATTTGCTCAGGGTTTCTGAGGGTGAGTGTGTTCTTTCAGTGGGTTAGAGCTGAACAGTAGGACTTGCATGCATAGTGTCTGTCTTGTACTTTTGACATACAATTCAGCTTTCACTATCAGAAGCTCATCATCTTTTGGGATTGGTATATCAAGAAGAAAATCCATCAGTCTATGTTTTTGTCTTCTGGCTATCCTGATTTCTTTGAGCTGAAGATTTACTCTTAACAGCCAAAGAACATATTTTTAGGATTGAGGGTGTGTTGAGATAGAGCTTTATTCCTCCTTTATTGGCAGCTAGTGCCAGTCTGCTTTCTCATGAACAGGTCAATGCTTTGGATCTCATTTCTGTGGTCAGATATGCTATTGTACACGTGCCCTGAAATTTCCCTAATTCATAGTCTTTATTAAGGCAAAATAAGAGGACACCCACAGATGCTGTTGTTCATACAGCTGAAGCAGTTCTGATGCCAGGATCTCATTTGACAGTGTCTTGTGTTTCTACTTCTGGCTTTACTGATGAATTTGGCAACCCCTATCAATCCAAATTATGCTATTTGGTGATATAGGAGCTGTATTACTGTCTTTGTTAGAGCATTTCTGTTCAGACCAGTGAAAGGCTTTTTTGCAGCAGCAGGGTAAACTCTGGAAGTTCCATCCAGGAAAATGGATTAGAATCTCAGGATGATGTTCCCTCCTGTGTGCTTTCCCTATGTACAGACCAGTTCCCACAGTTTGGGATTATTCACTGGAGCTGAAGGTGACCAGTTTCTCTCCTACTTCAGTTTAAGATTTTCTCTGTAGCTATAGCTCATTTCTTGCAGGTGAATGAGTTGCTATGCCTTTTCATCCTACAGGTCAAGATTCCCTAAAATGGTAATCATAGTCCTAAAAAAGATTCAGACTCACAGATGTGCTTAAAATCAAATCCTGCTTCTGAGATGTTAATGGTATTTTTACTGCATCATTGATATCAAGTTCTGATAGTACAGTATAGACCTTGGTAAAATATTCTTCTGAAATGGTGTGTACCTTTAGACCTGTCCTACATTTCCCCCTAATATTTATATGCATAGTTGCATTTTAATGGAGATACTCCAGCTCCTTTTTCTTAAAAATGATAACCTCTAAGGCTCAGGGAGGTCTTCATATGACAGCAGGAAGTTTTTTCCTTTTCATACTGGCAGAACCAGACCTTTCTGTAAATCACTTGGCTGTTCATGGTCATATCTGACAGATTCAGAAGTAAAGTAAAATTTAAGGAGACACCATCAAAGCGTTTAGTAAGTTGTCAGGATGGCACTCAGTCTGAACACCAAGGTGGAGCTTCTTTTTTGTCCATCAGAGTTAACTCCATCAGAGTTAAAACTGCATTGATTACCTCAGTGAAACAGTTTTACATCACTCCTGTAAGTTTGATCAGCCACCTAAATATCTGTCCTTATCTGTCTCAAATGTGCTGTTAGAGAATCCAGGACTACCAAGCACTACTAGTGCCCTGCCAAGCTCTCACATGGCAGTTTGTAAAACTCACAACCACAAAATTTTGTGAGAGAGTTGTTGCAGAAAATTGGCCATGGTGTAAGATGTGTATTTGGAATGCTGTTTAAAGTTAGTTACTTACCATTAACCCAAGTTCTTTGTTATTTGTAATCCACATGCACATGCATATATCTGCTTTTCCCTCAGAGTTCCTTCTGAAACTCTTGCTATAGAGATTTAACAATTGACAACTGAAATAATACTGAGCAAATTCTTTATGAAAAAATCTTGAGCGAAGGATAGTGCATGAGTGCATTACTATGAGTACTGTAAAGTGAAACATTTTCTTCTGGCTTCAGTAGAGGGCATGTATATGAATACATACTATATTTGAGAAATTAATGTGTGGACTGCACACTGAGAATGTTCAGTTAGTAAGTAATCTGCTTTGTTTTGTTTTGTTTTTCTTTTCCCCTGTAGAACATGCTTAGTTTTAATTACTCTTAAAATGAAACCATGGAACAAAAAAACAGCGTTCACTTTCTGTATGCCAAGAAATTATGATCTTTCTTTCTTGAGGTCCTCTTTGGACTAAACACAGAATTGTTATTGACATTAGGATTTGTGAAGCAGTTTCCTTTTTAACCGTACATTTTATTCTTTGTTAGGACTGTGACTCTAGACCATGCAACAGACAGTGCAAAAGTAATTGGGAAAGAAACTCTGAACATGTTTCACACAATGAAACTGAACATATCAGATATGCGAGGGGTGAGTTAATGGGAAAACTGAAATTTATTCTCTTTATCAACCTTCTTTGTTGTCTTTCATAAATTTTCCGTTCTCCAGGGTAGATGTAACCAAACAAGCAAAAGTGTGGATAATACAGAGCTTATGTAAATTAGGCTGTGCAATCATACTACGTTTTGTGTGTTTACCTTTGAAAAACATGGTTACAAAGCCATAAATGTAAAAAAAAAAAGGAAATTTCATTCTGGTATGAACTAACAACTTTAAGCAGCCTGAAGTAACAAAGTTAAGACTGTATCTTCTATAGTTTTGTTAGCACATGTAAATTTTATTTTGTCTTAGAATTTTCTGTAAACTTTCTGCACAGTTATTAGTTAAGTAACTAATACAAGTACTGCTTGTAATGTCAATCAGAGATACAGATCAGAGGAGTTTTTGCTCTAGAATACAAGTCTTAGAGCCAGAAAAATTATCACCCCATGGATTGGCCGTTGTTTGAAGGTGAATTGCTGGCTCTTTCAAATCATGATTTATTTTAGAACACTCTTGCTCATCTCAGTGGTTTTGTCACATTTCTCAATGTGAACCCGTAAGACTATTTCGGCATCAGACATTTGTTAACAATGGAGCACAGAGGCTTTCTAGAACAAACCTGCATTTATTGGTCATATAGATAGAATCGCACAATGGTTTGGGTTGGAAGGGACTTTGAAGATCATCCAGTCCAGCCCCCCCAGTTGCTCAAAGCCCCATCCAACCTGGCCTGAACACTTCCAGGGATGGGGCATTCACCACTTCCGTGGGATGTAGAAGGGAGGTTTTGATTCACAATATTGCCTTGCAAAGTCAACTCCATGACTTAGGTTTCTTCTTGGAGTTGAGGAAATATTTATCATCCTCTCCCTGTCTTTTTCTAGTTTCTTGTCTGTCTCCTTCGCTGTCTTTCCTGATTTCTGACATCATTCTGTTTCACTTGATTTCTTTAGCCCTTGTTTTAGAGGATTCTTCTTTAAAGTTAGTATCCCATGGGTGTTGCACATGTTGTTTTGCAAAACAGTGTACTACTTCTGACCAGGTGGCTCTGTTCAGTTCTGGAGGGGCCATTCAGTTCTAGATTATATGATGAAGTGCAGATATATCCAAGGTCCCTCAGTAGTATTCCTTTCAACTAAATTTTAATACATCCAATACCTCTATGTGTATATTGCAGCTAGTCCCTTTAAGCTTCGCTTAAAGTAAGGTAAGTCAAGCTTTCAAGTGTTCTTTTTCACACAGTATCTAGAAAAGGTCCTAAAGGGATACCCTTAGCTGTTTGTAACCACACTTGGGCAGATGAATCCACTCACTTGTCCTGTAGACTATTACAACACTTTAACTCAAACACTTGTCCTAAAAGGCCAACAAAAACAAGTCACAGCTGTTGTACAGCAGAGCAAACATCGTATTCCAAAGATTTCTTCTAAGTTCTAGAACTAAAATCTAGAAATATTTCAAAGCAAAAAGATAAAAGTGCAAAGAAAAACTTTTGACAATTATGTTTTAGTATCCCATTAATTGCAACTAAGAAACTGTTAACAAACAAAATCCTTGCTTTGCAACTGTAGAAGATGGCCTGGTGGAAATACATACCCTAGCTCCATCATGCCTACTGAGTCTTGTACAGGATTTTTTGTAAGTGTTGATATTTTTCTTAATAATTGTGGACGATTAGCAGTTAATTTGCACAATGTACCAGCATGTTCTTATTTAGACACAGTTTTTGAACCCCTCTTGATTTGGTATTAAAAAGTTAGCAAAAAAGCGAGGATGTCTTTCAAAATGAGGAACACCTCATCTGATAAAGACTACTTTCACCAGAGTACTGTCATCCGTTGAAACTTTGCGAGAACCATGTCTAGAAGTGAATCAATATTATTTTTCTCACCTGTAGACCAAATTGATGATTTTAGTACAATTTGCTCTCAGGAAAAACATTCATTTCTTGTACAGGTAGCCAGATTTAATACTAATCACTTCCTGGTCAGTAGTTCTATATTGTTAGTATCTAAGAAGTTTCATCATAAACACATTGTTTCATGACGCTGTTAACAGATATCAGAAAAGTAAAGATGGTATTACCTTTGTAATTTCTTAGTTGTTGGTCTGTGGTGAATAATCCTGGGATTTGTTTGGGATGATTTTAGTGGCACTTTATGTGTCTTTCAACATACTTTTATTTCTTCTCTCCTCCACCCACAAGAAGCAGCCAATTTCAGAGGAGGCAGTGCTATTATGAAAGAATTACAGATTTTTGGTTTTTTAAGCGTTATAAAATGAATCTATTAATGTTTTGGGTTTAGGTTGGAATTCAGGTACAGCAGTTAGTTCCCATCAGTAAAACCACTTCAGCTTGCTCGGCAGTACAGTCCGGACACCTACCTGGTGGATCGCATTCAGTTATTGATCTTTTTCATGTTCAGAAAGCAAAAAAGTGCTCAGAAGAAGAACATAAGGAAGGTCAGTAAGTTCTGTACTTTGCATGTGTGATAATGATCAGTTCTGAAGGACTCCAACATAGATTACCTTTTGGAATAGTTATTCAATATTATACAAGTACAAATTATTTAACATAAACTCTTTGAGAGTGGATTTTGCTGCTGCAAATGAAAATGCTACAAATAAAACTTTATCTAGAATTATTCCAATTATTTTAAAAAGTTAATCATAAGAAAGGATACTTTAAAATAGAAAGTGGTCTAATTATGCAGTATAGTGTATAAACTATTAAGCAAAGAAAACTAGAAATTAGCTTCACTGTATCTTGAATCTTCAGAGTGTTTTTAACTGTTAGGTGATCATTCTGTATTTTGTTTTCGTATGTGTAGTATTTGTGGCTGCTATGGACCTTGAAATATCTTCCGATTCAAGAACTTGCACTTTTCTTCCATCTCGTGGCACCCACCTCACGTCTGGTCTCAATTCTAACGTTAGCAACGCTGAGTCTGCTGTCAAATGGAACGGGGTACATTCTCCTATCAGCGTAAAATCCAGGCTTAATTTGAGTATTGAAGTTCCATCTGCTTCCCAGGTAAACTCTTGAGAATATAAAGCACCTGCAATATATTGTAATAACTTGTGATTTATTGTCTCATTTGGATAAAGCAAAAAAAGGTTAGATTACACTTTTTTAAAATAAAGAGCTCTACTAGGGTACAGTGCACAGTAAGAAACTGTTACTGATGCAAAACTATTTTGCCTTAATAAAAGGATTTTTACAGAGCAGACATTAGTAGACTAACTCAGAAAAGATTGTATTTTTTCAAATGAAAAAAAATTTATTTTTCAGTATAGTTTTTCCTTCCCATCACTTGCCAAAGGATTGGAATGGAGCAGGAATGGAAAAGATACTGAGGATGAATTATTAAAAAATTCTGCCTTCTGCCTTTCACAACCAAAAGCCCAGAGCCTAATTCTAAACAGCACAAAATAAGCTTGAGAAAATCTTCTGTCAGAGAAATGAGATGCATTTCATGGTCAATGCTCAGTGTTTATATGGTTACACTGTGATGCAGATTTGTAAATTCCCTTTTCTTTTGTTAGCTCTTAAAAGTTATTTCTGCTTAGCTTAATCACTGATGAGTGGCTCAAGAAGAATTTTGACAAGTACTTTGTGTCACTTTCATGAAGACAGAACTCCTAAATGTTTTCCATCCCTCTTTATGATAGCAGTATTCTTTGTCACAGATGCCAATAATGATAATCAGGTAGCCTTCTCCAGATAATTTCTGAAAGTCATGTATTCTATACCAGTCTTTAAATTATACTGTAAATCTGTCTTCAAGGTTTAGTCAGTGAGAAGAAACTGAACAGCAACTGGTCTTACACTGCCTCATACACTTTTACAATGGCTGTGCGCTAAGTGTCTGTCTATCTAAAAGAATGTAAAACTTGTATTTAGATTTAATTACTCATCTTCCTGTATTTTTTTCAATTTTTCTTCAATTAATATTGACATTAAGGTAACATTTTTACAGAATACCACCTTTAAGATGAGAGGAGGACAGTCTTCATTTAAGTCAAATATTTCTGTGGTGTTTGTTTTTTGTGCATTGTAACAAAGGAATAGCCTCCTTATTTCTACCCTAATTGTTATTCAAGGGAACATCTGCTATAAGGGTCTGCTATAAACAAGGTGCACTGAATTCTGTAGGTATCACAGGTACAAGCAGATTTACATGCTTTTCTGTAAAAATCTGTAATTTAAATCTGTAAAAGCATTTGTTGATGTTCTGTTAACAGCTTTACCAAATACTTAGACATTTTTAGAAGCCAGTTATCCATTTGGCAGAAAAGTGTTTTTTCCGTAATGCAATACTCAGACTAGCTCAGGACCTAAAAGCAACTTGACTGAGCAGTATGGAACTCTGTATACTCAGATTCTCCTATAAGGAGGAGTATGTATGAACAAGTCAAAAACAGAGTGGCTGTGCAATAGAGTTCCTAAAGCTTTGGTGGCCTTTTGACACAAGATACTTATCTTTCCTTCTGATTTAGAACCATTTTATGACATAGAATATAATACGGAATTTGGTACAGGGAAGGAGTAGCGAGAATTAGTCCCATACTGCTGTTTGTGTACTGTGTGCTAGGAAAGCAGCAGCAAGTTGTTTTACAACCAGAATTTCCAGAAAATGTTTATTACAGAGGTATATATGTTGTAAATTTGGAGTGAGGGAACACAAACAGAATGTAGAATGAGTAACTAAAGAGATTAACAATGCAGGCAGTGTTCATCAAAACCGCTCAGTCACCATAAGCCAAGTATCTTTTCATAGATAATTTGTAGTTCTTCTCTGTAAATCAAGAATCTGGTCATAAACTCCAAATTTTCTTCTTAAAGGTAAAAGATAAAGTTCTCTAACGCTGCTATGGAGTCTCATTTAGCAGCACGTAGAGACAAACATTGCCATTTATCTACATAGTTTTACTCCAATTTTACTTGTGAGAAAAATGATGTTGTAGATGTGCTTGTCAGCTACCTTCACCGTGTCACTTGCACAGCTGTCATTGTATACAACAACTTCTAGGTACTGAGGAGTTATTTCAGTTCTTTCAAGTCGATAGTTGATGGTAAGTACCAATTACTGCAAGCAAAACTTTGAATGTAAAGCTTATTGTCAAAATCTATGACAAGAGTCTGACAGTATGCAAACATACATGATACCATTGAAGTAAATTAGTTACATGTGTCCTAGAACTATATCAAGAAAGAAATTAATTGCTTACTGCTTTGTACAAGACGCCAATTTAGTATTCATATCAACATGTTGCCTAGATAATTTGCACTCAGAATTTGGGTCTCCTTGTCACTAGGTAGTTGTAGAGGAAACCTCATATGTGATTTCTGATGAGAACACTGAACATTGTGAAAAGATAAATCTAAGCATTCATATTTACTGAACTACTTCGTCTTAAACAACACTTTTACATTTTGGTGCTGTGGAGTGTAACTGTCAGGTTCCTAAGTATGTTTGCATGCACAGATTAAAATGATTGTTTTTCCTAAAATTCAAGAACTGCAGAACTAGTTTTTGAGTAAAATTTAATCTGTTATATATTCCTCAGAAAAATCCAAAAGCTTTTCTATATTTGCAGCTAGATAAGTCTGTGCTAGAAGCTCTGCCGCCTGATCTCCGAGAACAAGTAGAGCAAATATACACCATTCAGCAAGGAGAGAATTACGGAGATAGCAAGAAAGAGCAAATAAATGGATGTAACACTGCACTTCTGTCACAGCCAGTTGGAACAGTGCTTTTACAAATACCAGAGCTCCAAGAACCAAATACCAATACAGGAATTAATGTGATAGCCTTGCCAGCTTTCTCACAGGTAGGATATTTGCAGAGTATCGATAGATACATGTAGGGGATCAACTTTCCACCTATAGGAAGAGTTAACAGCTTTTTCTTGAAACAGCGTTACTAGAATGTGTGACTTGCCAAAATTAATTATGGTCCTTTAGTATCTTAAGAAGTCTGTGCTTTTAAATGTAACTTGATCTATCACAAACATAGCACGATAGTATTTATTAACAGTTTGTAATCATGAGTATGCGTATGTTTTTCCTGTTGGTTAATGTAAAACCTCTTAATTTACACTTGGCTTTGCAATCCAGTGTGTAAATAGCCTTTTTTCTGCATTGCAGCTGAGTTACACTGCACCATCAGTCTGAAGCAGTCCTAAAATCAGCTTAGCAAGTCACAGGAGACTCTTTCTGTTTAAGTGGATGTTTTGATGGTGTAAAGCTAACCTCTACTAGCTTGTGTTTGTTTCTGTCACATAGGAGAAAGGCAGACATGGCTAAAGATTGTGCGTATCTCCATAATTTTTAAATGAGCTTATATACAGCATGTCCAGGATGAGGAAAGTACAAAGTTGTTTCTCAAAATAGAGGCCTGAAAGGGGAGCAGTAATCATGCTTCTAATTATATTCCACTCTTTCACCCAAGATGGTGCTGAGCAAATGTAAGGTAAAAAATAAAATCAAAGATTGGATTACCCAGAGTTACAATATCTTGCATATGCATCTCTTAAAATAGAGCAGTATTTTTATTTTCCTGTTTGCTGTACCATTGCTCCATCACTGTTCTCAGAGTGATAACACCTAATCAGATTTACAGAGATACCTGTTGCTGTTTCTAAGACATAATGCTGCTTAGCTTACCAATTCAGAGAAAGTTAGATAAAATTTCCTGACTTGTTTACAGATAATAGTGGTTAATGCATAATTGTTATGTAGAAGATACATAGTCTGTTCTACTACTAAAATGTCTTCACCTTGGTTCAAGTTCATTGGTTCAAAAACAGTTGTGTCAGTTTTTATTCCTGAACTGCAAAGTTGGGTTTCCCCTATGGAGATACTTTGTGAATGGTGCATGGACTCTCCATACCCCAGCAGTTTGAAATAACAGCGTTACATTCATTCATAGGCAAGAGTTATCTTGAAGTTGTGTGTTAAATTATGCTGTACTTTAAATAAAGTAAACCCCTCCACACTTGTTTTACCACACAGTACTCTTTTTTTTTTTTCAGGGTAAATTTTAATTGCTTGTTACTTTCTATAAGAATTACATTTAGTTTGTGTTTATGCTTTATCTGTGAATTAATTAGATAGTTGAAACTGATTGGATTTTTTTGTAACGACATTATTTCTTGAAATTGTCTGAGAAATACCTATGTGCACACTCAAATGCACTGGTTTTCCTGTCTCTTATCTCCTAATGCATTTTGTGACTCTGTTACTTGATCCAAAAATGTTGCCTTAGCAGAGCAGCCTTTTTGTTTGAAGATGTAGTTCAAGAATAATTTGCTACTTCCTGTTTATTTGTCAGGGATATCCATACTATCTCTTTTAGAATGCCTTATGCTTGAACTCCAAATTTGCTCCTGAAAATCATTCAGCTTTCTTTATTGGCAAAAAGAGAACTAAGATTTAAACTTTTCATTTTCTGAGTTAGCTACAAGTTTAAATAGGGTTGAATAACTTCCTTAGACTTGGAGAGAAGAAAAAAGCTAAAACCCATTCATTAATATAGGAGATTTTTCTTCTATGTTAAAGTCAAACATGAACTTAATTCAAAAATTGTCTAAATATAGTTTGACACAACTTTTTTATTGACAAAGTCTTTGTGGGTGTGTATATTGTATAAGTGCACACAAACACTTAAGATTAATTTCTTTTCAAGTGATGCAGTGAACTAAGTAGTAATAGATTTCAAGTACAGAAATACTGCAAATGAGTACTTCAGTTACATCAACTCAGCAAATGTGAATGATGCCCTGCCATCATTTTATAGCTTAATTAGGTTTGTTTTTCAACCCTTCATTTCTTTTGTCTGAACTGTGTTTTTATGACCAGGTGCCAAATTAATTTGCTGATAGTGATTTATTCATTAGTAACCATGTGGAAAATGTCCTTTGTTGGGTAAGGTTCTCCCGTAAAAAGAGTCCAGTTAGGTTGTGTTCATTTCCATCAGCTGCCGAGGTAATCTTAACATTTAGAAGAGCTGTGTATCTCTGTAGCAGCTGAATCCTGTAAAAGCATAGGATGCAAGAAATAAAGACTGCAGATGTTTAGAAATTAATTACATTTATAGTAGTGGAGTTAATTACTGGTGGCAAATTTGCACCTCATCCCTACATTGTCTTAACTTGGTATAGATTCCTTCTAAGGAAATTTATACAGCACATCAAAAATACTGATAGCTGTTTGCTGAGGTAATACATGGGTTTATAAAATCATGGTTATCCATAATGTGAATGTGATACAGGTATGTGAAAACAATGTTAGGAAACACTGACTATACAGTGAATTATCTGAAACTCCAATTACTTAGTGTAGAATTCATATGAACTTGACTGATGGCTCTTCTGACTGAGTTTTTACATGTTACACTTTCAGAGGGCAGTGATAGAGGGAATAACCAACACACATCCAGTTCACTGTACTGCATTATTTCTGCATGAATTATTAAATGTTGTGCACAAAAAACAGTATTAATTCAGGGCTTCCCAAATTCATGACTTTTGAATGCCTAACCAGAGAACACTACCCTTTTTTAAATAGTTTTACTAAATACCATTTATATTTAAAAAATAAGTCTCTGGACTTAATTTGCTACATTCCAGTACAATGCTTTGTCCTGCTCAATGTATGGAGTAATTGGGGTCAGAGTTGTTCCCATTTCCTCCTTTAATTAGTGCCTATTTTGTGTGGGGAAAAAATTTGTGTTGGCACATGGAGTTCTAAGAATGGAAAAAATACTGTGCTAAATTGAGGAGTTTTACCTGTGAGAACATGTTCATGTTTGTGACCTATATAATTTAGACATCATATGTGTGAATAGCACAGCCTACCTTCCTGACACAACATATATATTTTGGTATTAAAAAAAAACAAAAACGAAAGACCAAAATCTGTATTGAAAATAAGAAGTAACTTTTAATATGTATGTATACTGACATGTAATAAACAGTATCTCAGATAAGGGGAGAAATCATGTTGTGCCCGTAGTAATAGTGGTTTTGAGTAATTTTTTTTGTTTGTGCATGTCTCTGAGTTTTAACGCTGAAATGAAGGGCATTGTCCCACTGGGCAGATTTAATCCTCTAAATGATAAGTTTGCTTTTTTGAATTAGATTTTGTAGATTATGAGTGGAAAACACAGTCTGGTAATATTGGGAAACTCAAACTACAGGACTAGTCTGTCACTAGTTTGTTACTTCAGCCACACAGTTGTTACAGTCACAAGAAAATTCTGGCCGATTAAAGTAGGCATTTGTTTCAGCTGTAGAGCTAAAACAGCACTTTGACTGATCAAGGTAATTAAAGTGGGTTGGTGATTATGTAGTTAGAATAGGTATTTGTTTAAACTACAAAATTAAGAAAAAGTTTGCAAGATATGTTTGTATAAGCACTAGAGAAGGCACGTACCATGCTCAAGAGAAGAATTAGACAACAGCATGAGGGTTAATAGCTGTGGTCAGACCACCATAAGAATAGGCCGAAACTTTTTTTTTGTCAAAATTATAGGGGTAGTCCAATGTCTTATGTGGCGTGATAGTGAGGAACCAATCAAGGTGGGGGGCAGAGTAAAAGGTGATCATCTTATGCGTGCTTGTATGATTTTGCTTTGTTAAAAATGTATAAATAGGCTGTGAAAATGCATGGGTGTCGGAGCACAATTAGAGGAGCTACCCTTTGTGCCTCCCCAGCACTGGGAATAAAGAAGTGCCTGCTGATCTGCAACTGCATAGATAAGTTTTTCTCGTCGTGATTGCGACCCCATCAACACAGTGAGGGAAAATAACCAATAATAGATGAAATTTTATTTTGTCCGTATGAATGGCTGTGGCAATTGGCAACAAACAATTTCCTGCCTAGAATTCAAGCCCCTAAGACAGTTGGAAGGGGCTGTGTTTTTATCAGTCAAACAAGGGGTGGAGAACTATGAGAGAGAGAAATTAAAATCTTTGATGCGAGTTCAAAATACGAGGTAGCTGGACTTGCATTTCCTGTCCTTAAAGAAGTGATACTCTTTCCGTGAGTATTTTGTTTGAGGAGCATAGCAGCTTCCGCAAAACAGAAGTACTGAAAGGAAGAACAGAAGTCTGCCTGTCACAGCGTTTGAGTTTGGAAATTTGAAGGAGTATTCTCCGAGTTATTAGGCTTAATCGTGCTATTAATGCAGCTGTGCTGTATATCAGTATGTGAATAAAGATAGTGAAGTATGAAGTAGGTGAATAAAGATAGTCCCATAAATAGTCATTTTATAAAATAATAAATGTAGAGTAATCTTGAAAGGAAAATTTTATGGTTTTTACAAGCTAAAGTACATGAAGAAAATATGAAACACATGTTACAGTGTTTCAGTTATATCTCATTTATTTTTTGCTTGGCATAAAATGTAAATGCCTTTCTCATGTGAGTGATCTCGAGTTAAAAAAGCGGTGTTGCTCATTGGTAAAATAATCAAATGAATCTTTTGTTTCTGTTCAGGTGGACCCTGAGGTTTTTGCTGCGCTACCTGCTGAGTTGCAGGCAGAGCTGAAAGATGCATATGATCAAAGACAAAAGCAAACAGAGCAGCAACCTGCTAACACTTCTGGTGAGGATATATAGTTGTACATTAGTTTTGTATAGAAGTTATTTACTATTTGAAGAGATTTATGCAACCCTAAGTAACGAACTGGAAAATATAACCAAAGCTTCTGTGAAGATTCTGTGTTAAATCGAGTTTCGCTGTTTAGTTTTGACAGGCTGTCAGTTACAGCCAGCTGTGGTCTCAGTTTGCAAACAGATGCCTAGCTTTACTTAAATGGGTAATTAATTCGATTCATTGGGACTGTGGCACTAAACTTACCCATGTCCATATGTTTGCAGAATGGAATCTAAAGTTGATATGTCTTGTGATTTAACGTATTGCATCTTCAGTACCTAAGTAAGTTAAGCTACGTTCAGGTAACATTCTCATGGTTCCTTGAAACCCATAGGACTGGTACAGGTTTCAGGCAACTGGAGATACGATGCATCTCACCGTGTGTCTAATAGTCATGTGTTTTACTCTGAGCTGATCACCCAGGTCTCCTCTTTATAATTAGTAGAAATAAGGTTAATTCCCCATGAATGTGCTTTGTCTTAAATAGGTTGGAAATGTCATTGGATTCATTGGCACTTAAATACTGCATTATTATAATTAAACCTTGATTTCACAGTCTGTGTAGTGAAGCAGATGTTAGTATGATGGAATGAGAGTGATTTCCTTGGTAAACTTTGATAAAAGCAGTTTGGGGGGCTTTCAGCTGCTGGTTTTACTGATAACCGCTGGTGGGAAGTCATGGCAGGTATCTAGATGGGACAGTGCTCTGACTGAGGCAAAGCAGTTTGTCCAATAGGCTTCAGATTTCACCAGCTGCTCATATTCAAGCACTGAAATGCTTGATATTAAAAGGCTTATGAATAGTTGAGTATCCTCTGAGTACACTAATGTGCTTTTGAAATACTTTAAACGTTGCCCGTATCTGGAACGGCGTGTGAGTGTTAAAATCGCTTTATCTAGGTTATGTTCTCCCAATTGACCCATGGGTTTTTATTGAAAATACAGAGTCCTCCTTTCAGTGGAAAAGTAAATGTATCGACTGTGTTTTTCAGTGTCAAAAAATCCTTTCCTACACCTGAAGCATGCAACAATGAAAAATAAGAAAAAAATCAGGAAAAAAAGTCCAGTCAGTCCTGTAAAAAAGGTTCAGAGTCCTCTGAAAAACAAACTCGTTGGTAGCCCTGCAAAAAACGTGCCGACTACATCTGGAAGCCCCCAGAAGCTGATAGACGGTTTCTTGAAACAAGAAGGAACAGCTGCTCAGGTAATTTTAACACTGATGCTTTTGGTAACGCTATGTCCATTTCTTTAGGCTTAGTCCACGTTCACAAATGCAACTTGTTTTCTTTACTGGATTCTTTACTAGACATTGATCTATGTATTTATGGGATATTACCGTATTTGTCAGACTGAGTGGTATCAACTTTTATGTTTGGCACAGCCGGAAGCAGTTCCATCAACTTCAGATTCTTCGGGCTCATTGGCTCTGCAGACTGAACAGCCTGGTTCTTTCAGGCCACAAGCACCCAACCTCGCTGGAGCTGTTGAATTCAATGATGTGAAGACATTGTTGAAAGAGTGGATTACAACGATTTCAGGTACGGGATGTCACACTGGTGGTTATCTTGCAAGCATCACAAGGAGAAGTACCGTTTTCGCAGGCTTTTCGTACTTTTTGTCCTTCCTTTCACTGGTGGCTTTTCGCAGTAATCTTGACATCTTACTGCCTTGCACTCATGGAGTAACTTGATTCTTCCCACTCAGTTGTTATTTCATGGTTTTGCCAGCTTCTATTTCTTGCTTCATGTCAGGAAAAATCTACCTGCTCTGTCTTCAACCCATTTCTCAGGCCTTTGTCTTATGCCTTGATGGTACTTGGATGGGAGATTTTCCTTACTTTGTCCAACATGTTACCACCGCTAGGATGAAACCTATTAAAAGGGAATTCCTTTCTTATAAAGATGTCATCATAAGGCACAGGAATGCAGGGTTTTTTTCAAAATAACTGCTGGAAAGAATTCTAGAATAAAGTAGTGAAGTGTACCAAGCATTGCTAAAAAAAAGTGCAACACCATTGCTGAGTTGTGATTTGACTTTTAACATCATGTTCAACAATCAGCAGTGCCTTAATATCTTGGGAAATCCCGTCTGTGAGCTGCTTTGTATCCTGGACATTACTCTTGTCCTACGAGTTTCAAAATGGCCATTCCATTCTAGATCTCTATTTCTTTCCCTTTGGTTAATGTTAGCTTGGCTGTCATTTGTTCTTAACGAAGAAAATGAAAGGTTTACGAGACAGATACTTCAGGACCTTGCAGTCCTTTTATGTGGACAACTTCTGGTGTTGGGAGGAGGTGTGGGAATACAGCAATTGACAGATTGGCCCCGATGCACTAACAGTGCAGGATTTCTTTCTATTATATTCCAATTATTCTGTGACTATATTCTAAGTATACTTAGAGAAAACATCTCTCTCTTCTTTTTTTTTCTTCTTTTATTACAGATCCTATGGAAGAAGACATTCTGCAGGTTGTGAAGTATTGTACTGATCTAATAGAAGAAAAAGATTTGGAAAAGTTAGATCTGGTTGTTAAGTACATGAAAAGGTAGCTTATTTATTAGTACTCATGACGTTTGTACTGGTTTTCTTAGCACTTAAGCACTAAATGCTTTAATGTGAGGCCACAAGCCTCACAAGACAATCTGTTGATGAGTGTAAATACTTTTTTCCCCCGAAAGTCACGGGTTGGGGGGGCAGAAGTTGGGCAGATAAAATAGGTTATTTGTATTAATAGTAATATTTAATAGTGTTTGCTACAGTCTTTTGTTTCCAGACAAAGGATATAGGTTTTGTCAGCACTGTCTCTTCATCCCATCTTCATTCATTTTTCATGTACCCATAGATCTTCCCTTTGTTTCATCTGATTTCAGTTCTCCTGCTGTATCCAGGTCCTGTCTCACCTCTCCAACCTATAAAATCCATGTTTATTACTTAGTTCTTATGCTCCTATTACTCTTCCCATGAGTCAGGAGGCCCAGGTTCCATTTTTGACTGGCTTCCTAACTATGGAGCTCAGCTTTCTGTGGCTTAGATCTGGAATGTATTTATGTCAGAGGATCAACCAGCACCCAAAAGACTACAGCAGTGCAAAAACTTTGCTATGCTTTTCTATTATGGGATGTCTTTAGGCCTCAAAAAACCCAAAACATGCAGTGCAGTGAACTGCACTGCAGTAAATTCTGTAAATTCTTTCTCAAACTCTTCAGAGAGCGTCATGTCCCAGTGCTGGTCCCTGGAGGTGAGATTTGCACTGGTGGCAGTGCGCCTCTCCAGAGCCTGATAACAAGCATAGGACGAGGAATCAGAACTTGGCTGATGCACAGTTTGTCCGTGTGATGCTGGTGTAAGAGGAGAAACCCCCTGCTCTCCTGTGACAGTGATTTAGAAGGGGCTTTTGAGAGTACAGAGCTGCTTTGTTTTCCTTGGGCATTTCCATTATTTATTTCTGGTAGCAGCTGAACGATAGAGGTAACTCAGCTTTCTGTGGCCCTCCATTATTTGCGTTTTTAGTAATTAATACAATACAGTTCCCCCAAAACCTATTATTTCAATGTCTTAATCACCCTTGGTGTTCGTTGGAAGAAAAAAGTAGCATGAATGTCTTGGGATGAGGAAGGAAAGATGAGGATCCTGAAGCTTGCCATTTCTGCTGCCTCGGTGTGAGGCTGGTAGAAGGTCACCCCTTTAATTGCAGCCTTACAACCTCTGCAAAACGCTAACATTTACAAGTTGGTGTGACACCGTTCACATCGGAAGTTTCACCAATGAATGGCAGAGGAGTCTGTGGTCCCTGGAACGGGAACCAGCAGGTCCAGGGAGGTGATTATCCCCCCGTACTTGGCACTGGTGAGGCCGCACCTCGAGTACTGTGTTCAGTTCTGGGCCCCTCACTATAAGAAGGATGTTGAGATTCTGGAGCGGGTTCAGAGAAGAGCCACAAGGATGGTGAGGGGTCTGGAGAACAAGCCTTATGAGGAGCGGCTGAGGGAACTGGGGTTGTTTAGCCTGGAGAAGAGAAGGCTGAGGGGAGACCTCATCACCACCTACAACTACCTAAAGGGAGGTTGTAGAGAGGTGGGTGCTGGTCTTTTCTCCCAGGTGATGGAGGACAGAACAAGGGGAAACGGCACCAAGCTGTGCCAAGGGAGGTTCAGGTTAGAGGTAAGGAGGAAGTTCTTTACTGAGAGGGTTGTCAGAAGCTGGAACAGGCTGCCCAGGGAGGTGGTGGAGTCACCATCCCTGGATGTGTTTAAAGAGTGGGTAGATGAGGTACTTAAGGATATGGTTTAGTGGGTATACAGGAACGGTTGGACGTGATGATCTCGGAGGTCTTTTCCAACCGAGCGATTCTGTGATTCTGTGATTAGATACAACTTCATGTACTTGAAGAGAGAGGCTTCCCCAAGATTGAATCATAATACCATTTGTTGTGAGCTGTTGTGATTTTGTTTTCCAGTATGAAGACCAAAACTTACTGGAAAAAAGAACTGGTTCTGTAATGGTAATTTTCCCCCTCTTCTTCTTTTCCCCTTCAGGTTAATGCAGTCATCGGTGGAATCAGTTTGGAATATGGCATTCGACTTCATTCTTGACAACGTTCAGGTAGTTTTACAACAAACTTACGGAAGCACACTAAAAGTTACCTGAACTTGTAGTAAAGAGCTTGATGAGAGCCTGGTGCTCTCTGCTAGCTGTGCCATAAGTGCTTGTGAGGTATTTGCAAAGTGCATGATAGTAATGCCCTGAGTTTTTATAATTTCAGATTTCTTTTTAAACAACGAAGTGTTTTGTACATTTCTTTTCAGAAAGTGCCAAATTTGTCAGTATTGCATGTAAATAATTGTGTTAAAATTCTTTTATTGTAGTATAGAATCTATTTACAAAATGTTTGTTTATAAAGTTTTATGGATTTTTACAGTGAAGTGTTTACAGTTGTTTAATAAAGAACTGTATGTATATTTTGGTACTGATTCTATTTTGTGATGCCTCAGTTTGAATATAGCTCACCCCTTTTCTTAAAGCTGCAGCTTTGGTTCATTGCACACAGTTTTACAGTGAAACTGCCTCATCACCTGTAGGAGACGGCTGAGTGTTCACTTGGCTGCTTTCTGCTGCTTCTCCACAGACTTTACTACAGATTTTAAGCCAAGGGAAGAATGCTCAGTTTCATCCTTCAAAGGCAGAAACCAGCGTGGCCCAGCCACTCCCAAAGCACACAGGGGGCGCTGAAGGGTAGTCGCCCTCTGAGCGCTGGTATTTGGGTGTGCTGTCACCTCTGGAGAGGTGTGCTGCTGGAGGAAACCAAATGGAGATCTTTTAAGTTAGCCAGAGGAAGCACTGTAAAGGAGCTGGGGAGGAGCTGACATGGAGCACTGCTGAAGCCCTTGTCAGTCCTCTGCATTGCCCCTAGGTAGGTAGCTCCAGGATAGAGCTATGCTCCACTCTTAATATATGATCCTTCTCCCCAGCCTGTGACATGCATTTCCTCTATGCAAGGTAACAAAATCGGTTTGTAGGGGGGTAGCAGCAGTCTTTCAAATGTGGGCATATACCTGAAATGAGGAGCCCTATCTGTTTATGTCTGTGGTGGGGAGGGCTATGCTTGGACAGTATAGAGTTTGTGTTTCGGGTAAGTTCGCTTTTTACAGCTGTACCCCAGCCTCCTCTAGCGGTTTGTGGGCCAGGATGTTGAAGCAAGGCTGTTCAGGTGTGTGAAGAAAACCCACGTGGTAAGAAAAATATTTTCGTTTTCTGCAGAAGTGACTTGGGGTGTGGAAGGAAAATCAGAAGTACTGCACCCCCATAATCCTGGGTGGATGTGGACCCACCTGACTCTAGGGTTGAAAGCTGGAATGCAAACTGGAGCTAGTCCTGGAGCAGGATTTGCACCGCCAGCTCAGGTGGAAGCATCTCCAGTACCGCAGGGTCACAGGTGCTGTGCTCAGATGAGCGGCAGCTAGCAGTGCAGCTGGGGCAGGGAGTGCTCTGCAGTCACTTCGCTGGCTGCAGCACAGGTCACTGCAGTGACAGCACGGTTTAGCTGTAGGGTGTGCCCTAGGCTTTCCTCGTAATGCACACTGGGAGAGGGTCCAACCTGGCCCTTTCTGCACCAAGCTGAGGGATGAGGGGGATGGCAGTAGGTGTTGCTTCCCTTGACTTCAGTAAGGCTTTTCAAGGGATCTCCTGCAACATCCTCCTGGACGAGGTGATGCAGTACAGTTGGAGACAGCCATGTGGATTGAGAACTACCTGGGCACAGCCATCAGTGGCACCAAGTGCTGTTAAAAGCCAGTCCCAAGTGGTGTAACCCCACAGTCAGCACCAGCTCCAGTCCTGTTCAACATCTTCATTAATGGCTTAGATGACGGGGCAGAGTGCAGCCTGGGCATGCCTGCTGATGACACAAGATTGGCTGCTATGACAGAGGGCTGTGCTGTGTCTAAAAAGACCAGTAGGCTGGAGAAGTGGGCTGGTGTGACCCTCGTGAAGTTCAACAAGCAGTTTTGCACCCAGGGAGGAATCACCCCAGGCACTGGGAGCCAGTGTCTCTGCAGCTAAAGTGCCATGGGGTGGTGGAGCTCAGCTTGAGCAAACACTTCCTCACAGTAAAGGCAGCCAGCAGCCTCCCAGGCTGCATAAGGAGCATCACCAGCAGGTCCATGGAGATTCTTCCCTTCTGCTCAGCGCTGGTGAGAAACACCTGGAGCAGAGTTTTGGGCTCCCCAGTACAAAAGGGACGTGGACATACAGAACACCATCAATGCAGAGCCAAAAAATAAATTGCTTAATGGGTGCAGCTGCTCTCATAATACAGGGCAATGCTGAGAGAGCTGGGCCTGTCCAGCCTGGAGAAGGTTGGGAATTTTACCCATGTCTGTAAATGCCCAATGGAGGAATATGGAAGATGTAGACACTCTTCTGTGGTTTGAAGTGAAAGAGCATGAGGCAGTGGGCACACGGATACAAAACATTCCTCTTACACACCATCCCACTCACCCACCCTGGAGCAGTTTGTCCACAGGGGCTGTGCATCCTCCATCAGTAGCACCACTCAAAACCCAACCAGAGTCCTGCACAACCTGCTCCAAGTGCCCCACCCTAAGCACAGCAGGAGTTTGGACTTCAGTACCTGCAGGAGCTCCCTTCCAAACTCAACCAGTCTGGGACAAGGTGGGTGTTCCAGCTTGCGTTAGCTCGGTGTCTTACCTGTCTGTGCCTGCATCTATTTGCAGATAGATACAGACCTACAGCCAGGGACCTTACCTGCATCAAGTTGTCTGGGTTTCCACTAGTTCCTGGTTTGGGTCTTTCAGAGCCCCTTCAGCTGCTGCAGTTGAAGCTGCCTTTTTTTATTATTATTCTCCATTTAAGAAAACTGGCTTGCACTTCCCATTTGAGGAAACTATCAGGAACACATCAAGACCACAACATTTGAGACTTGGGTTCTTAAGTTCAGAAACTTTTATTAGTGTAGCTGTCATGATTGCATAGTTTGCAAAAGAAAATGGTAACAATTAAATGCAGTTTCCTCGCCATGATCATTCCGTTCTAAAACACTGATACACCCAGTGGTGTGAATTTGAACCACGCACCAGCCATACTGAAAAGGTCCTGTTCAATGGCGAGCTTAACATCTAACAAACAAAAATAAATTCTGGTAAATTCCACTGCCAAAGGAGGCGAGTTATTAAACGTTCCTTCGTAACAGAGCCTGCGCAATCCCAGTTATAAAATGCAGATATTTCCAACAACAAAAAAATAATCTAAGTGACAGAAGAAATCCGATCAAACAGCACATTGCAATTTAGATTCTTGTCAATATTTTAAATGCTAAAAATCTCAGCTACATGAAAGATCACTGCCAGTTTTGTTTCAGCTTGTGCTTTTGAAAAGTGTTCATTCAGTTCCTCTCACCGTGAGCTGTCGGTTACCAGGAGACTGCCTGATGAGATGTGCCAAGCTGTCACCCTAAGCAGGGAACCACAGGGGAAGGAAGGGTAGGAAGATGCTGGGACCGCAGACTGACTGCAGGTCATCACACCCAATGTTAACCCAACACCTTTTGAGTTGGTGCAGTCCTGCAGTGGCAGATGACTCGGCAGCTCTGATGCAGCTCCCAGAGTTGCCACTTGCTTGCAGTCAATCATCCTTCAGGCGCTTAGCACAACGGAGCAGCAGCTGGAGAAGAGCTGCCACCTCTTAGGAGGACTTGCTAGACACCTGGCCTGCAAGTCTAGTGCTTCAGGAACACAGTAAGGGCCACAAACCACTGAGACCACCACCACCAGAACAGCCTGTGCCTCCATTCCTCTGGCAAGCCACCAGCTGGCATTTCCACATCTGTCACAGCCCACAGAATGAAACTGGTTATGGAAGCAGACTGTGAAACAAAAGGGCTACTCCGTACGTCCATCTCCTTTATTTGCGGCTCTGCATTATAACGATTACAGGTTGACTTTCATGAACTGTACAAGCAGTAAGAGGCGGCCAACTATGCTTTACATCGTTTCACACAAAGCAAATACAGAAATATCCAACTGCCTAATTTTCTATTTAAAAAAATTTCTATAGGCACAAAGCAGAAGAATGTTGGAAAACAGAGTCAAGGGAAGAGGTGTGCATAAATAAAGAAGTATTTCTTACATCAAAAATGTCCCAAGAATCACAAAGTCTGCAGAAGCTTGGTTAATCAAATACTGCAGTACTGATCTCATCAGTATAAAAGTGAAAGAGCTTTAGTTCTGTAATAAAAATTCAATTTATTTTATTTTATTTTATTTTGAAGAGAGGGAAGGAAGGAGCGTGGAGGGATAGA
>NW_010168484.1:26842-39470 GCF_000695765.1 Mesitornis unicolor
AGGGCGGGAAAACTTAAAAACAGCAGCCAGTATTAGGAAGGGCAGTGGGAGAGATGAACAGGCACATTGGAACCACGGGAACATGTAAATTGACCACTGTCAAACCAGTGTAAATTTCTTGGTTTCTCATGGAAAACATTTTATCCACATATTTTCCTCCTGAACGTATAGCCAACACTGTCTTCAATATATGACGTTGTTGGTAACTTGTAGAACAGGAATAGCACGTTTATTCCTGCCTTCCCATTGCTGTAAAAAGTTGTCTAGATGATTTCAAACACTTTCTTCAGCTCTACTATAAGCTGCCAGTCAGACTTCTGCATTTCATCCCTGAACCAGTCCTTCAGAGCATCAATGGACTGACGGCTGATCTGTAACACACAAGGCAAGCCCATTAGAAACATACACATTAATAAAGGCAGCTTTTACTGTGTTTGCAGCAATTCATCTGAAGAAAGGGCATCAGTTAGCACAGCAGGAAAGCTCGCTCTAAACCCCACTGTGCTACCAATCTACTGTGACCTATCCCATTCATTTCCCTTCTTTTCTCCTCGCATCCCTTACCTGCTCTTCAGAGACTTGCAGAAGCAGAGACCATCTCACGCCTTGTGTGGTAAGGCAAGCACCTGTGACCAGAGGATCTCCCGCTTCCCCCAGCGCCCACGACACCAGCACCCCCTCCCAGTCCCTGTAACAGGCCCTACATCTCCCTCTGAGAAGCCGCTATGGTTACTCAGCCCCCTCTTCGTGGGGACAAGCCCCCAGCATGTGTGGCAGGGGGTGCCTTGCCACACAGTAACTAAAGCAGTGAGGGATTGTGGAGAGCTGTGGCTTTGCCTCTGACAGCAGAAACCCAGGATCATCTCCTAATCCAAGCCCCATGTTCCAGAATCAGAGCAACTGCGGTATTGCTGCTCATGGCACAATTTCAAAACCAGGCAAACACAGTCACGCTGTAGTGCCACAGGAGACTGCTCAGCTGCTCTGAGCACCAGCTACCTACAAATAGCTCACTTGGCATTTTACCCTCCCGGGTGCAGTAGCTGCAAGGACATCGCTCCTTCCGTCCTCTGGAGTGGCTCTACCACAAAGCTCAGAACAAGGCTACTGAGAGACTCGGCTGAACAGTTTCAAGCACAGGCACACAGGAACAGTTTCAAGCGTGTGTCAGTTTCTGATGGAAGGGTCCTAGTCTGTTTTTCAGGCTTCGTGCAATATTTCATGCAAGCTACCACTATGTCAAAGCCCTCTCCAAAAATGCAGATTGCTTTTTACCTTGCTGACGAGGATATCTGTTGCTTCAAAATGTCGTCCATACATTTTCGGTGATTCACCAGGAATAGGTTCTATTTTAACACATACTTCTTGGCCTTTTTTTGCCACCTCCACTGGCTTATGGTTTATTTCAATACTTGTAACTATTCCAATTTCAACAAACTGTAATAGAATGAGGCAGCTGTCATACACAAAACCTCAGTGCACACACTCTTCTCTAAATGCAGTTTATATACACAGACCTGCTGGTATGAAGTACTGCGCTACAGCGGCACCGTAAGCACATCGTACTGAGAAGGGCAACACCACCAAACCATCCACAGCCCATCTGGGATATCAATTTGTTACCCCTTAAAATGCCAAGAATTGACTTCTCACTCCCTGTTAGCTACCAGAAATGACGATTTTGCTTGTTACTGTATATCACAATACAGAAATCACAGCAGGGAGAAGGGAGGGAGACTGGCAGGTATCCTCTTGCCATGCCTCCCAGCAGGGCCCTGCAGCAGTCAGGAGGCTGAGCCCTGCTACAGGACTCAGCGCTGTTCCAGCAGAGAGCAGCACAATGGCTGATCACTGGGAAAGGGACTTCATCTACCGGTCCGAACCTCGTCTCCTGCCAAAACTCCATACGCTGGGGAAACAAGCGTTTCCTGGTGCATGGTCCCAGGCAGACCAAATGCTCACTGGGAAGAGGTGCTTACTTACGTTTTTGCTAGGTACACACATGGGAGTCCCCTGCTTCACCTGGCCGGCCTCCACAACGACACCCATCACTATCGGGTCACGAGAGTTGAAAATAAACTGAGGGAGTATTTTCATCTTGCAAGGAAATACTGCTATATGCCTGGAAGAGGACAAAGAAAAGGCATTTTCTTTGAAAACGGATACTGGAACAGTGTACACAACACCAACATTCATCTGCTTTCTCCCACACTTCTTGGGCTTTTTTTCCTGGTAGCGTCACTTGGGGGGAAATCGAGCAAGAAAAACTCTTCCAGTCTTGCCAATTCCTAGTCAATACTTGATCTTCAAGAACCACAGGGAACAGTAATCAAGCATGGCTGGCATGGATTTTATTTTGACTGACTAGGACAGTCAACTACGACCAAGACCAAAGGAATAGTAACTTTACAGTAATTACAGTCTCAGAAGAGCAGAGGAATAGAAATATTTCCTCCACCCATCACAGGGACTCTAAAAACTTAAGGTTTTTGTTTGTACAGTGAACAAATATGTTTAAATACTGAGGTACACAAACTCAAATTGGGATCAATATGAAGTTAAATACATTTTCATTTATTTTGTCTGTCCCTACTTTATTGAGGATCACATGACAACAGACAAAAAAAATACTTTCAGGTTCCTATAAATTCTGAAATGATTGCATATCCATGTTACTGCAGTCAGAATTAAGCCCTGTATGCTGGAATTGCATAGCTATGACACAACAGAATCCAAGTCCCTTTAGGTTTGTTTTCTTACTTACTTACCTGTCACAAACTAGGACCAGAAGGACCAGAAGCCAAGGATACAAAGCAAACCTTAGTAAGAACACTCGGTATTACACAGCAGTTTTAGCTGCATCTTACAGCTCCTTCACAACTGTCACCTTACCAAGGCTAATCCCAGATGTCAACAGTTAGACTGCAGTTACTGTCCTAGCCTCTTCCTCCCCATCACAACTACATGCTACATAATAATATGGAAAGAAGAAGTTAAATGCCATTTAATTTATAATAAAAGTTAAGAGGCACTGTTATTTGGAAAGCATCCAGAATAGGATTACTCCTACTTACTTGAATTCCTCTTGTTTCTGCTTTTTGTAGTCCTGCCTATATTTTGTGAAGGCGTCAAACAAGTGATAAATGATTTCAGCACTAAAAATTCGAACACCTAAACTATCAGCCATTTCCTGTGCATCCCGTTCAATCCTCACATCAAACGCTAGAATGACTGCGTATCTGTAAGTGAAAAATAAAGTCAGTTTGCAGGACAGACCACAGAACCCCAGCTAAGAAGGGGGCTGAGACACCACCGTGCATTTATCAACGCAGTAAAGCAAAGAAGTTACTTACTGTGGGTCATGCTCCAACATAACTGATGCCTTCATAACATCTTTCTTATGGACAGGACCTATATTAATTCCTGAATACTGTTGAAAAGGAAAGCCACACAAACCAGTCACTGATCTTTGAGTTGCAAAGAAACAGTTATCAACAAAACCACAGAAACAACAACAGCAGGAACAGCACAGAGGTACTTACTGGCACTTCTGACGTTTTAAGAAATTCAAGTAATGCTTCTAAAGAGCCTAAAGTAGAAGCCTGGACATAAACACCTTTCTCTTCTAATTTGATTGCATTCAGTGTTTGCTTCAGTTCATGTATTAGTTCATCCTTCAGAAAAAAAGAAGGGGGAAAAACGTTAGTTTTAGCTCTATTGCTATTATGCCTCAGGGTACAAAGCCTGTTCGTGAGCTGCTGAAAGTACGTGACAGCCACACTGACAGGTACCCGCTTACAGACTTGCAGTGCAGGTCATACACAGCCCTGTGATACACTGCTGCTTGTTGCTGGCATTAGAAAAGCCTGTGCTGAACTGAGACTTGGGGATTTTGTAAGACGGTGATCACAGAACACAAAGCAGATGCCCACCGTTGGTGTCAGTAACATTTCTCTGCAGACTGCACATTGCTCTTCTCCCCAGCACTCTAAGTTTCTGTGGGCAACACTGAGTGAACGCACACCTCACAGTGTGGGGCAACATCTCTGGTTGCCTGAGAATCAACAACGAAAGCAGACTCTCTTAAAACCCTGAGCTGGAAAGGACTCAACGCTCTTTGGGCCTAGGTACAAAACAGAGGCTGAGAACAGCAAGGCTGTTTAGCTGCTTTGAGGTAAGTTAAAAAAACCAAATATTTTTTTTAAGAGTCCATGCCTTTAAACCCAAACATTCAGTCTTTTCCTCTGACAGATAAATAGCTGTTGCCATTTACTTTAAACCCTCGCATATCTACTACTAGTACACTTTACAGACATACTCATATGAACCCAAAAACAAGGTCTGTGCTTGGAGGACATTAACCTCCCTTTAGAGCCGGAGGTAAGTAGACAGAAGGCTAAAGCACAACTATGGTTAAAAGTGAACTGTCCATCTGCGAGCGTCCTTTTTAAAGTAACTTCCTGCCGCTGGAGAAGAGGGGCGACTCATCTCAGTGTTGGTCTGAAGACAGCTACATTCTCACCTCTGCTATTTTTAAAGTGTAAGTCACAAAAGAAATTTACTATAGAAGTCTTAAATCAGCTTTGCAATTAGGGTAGTTTGAAGGACTCCACTAGCAGATATTTGCTGAAATTGAAGCATAAATTACTACCAATACCAAATAAATAATGAATATATAGTCTAACTATGATACAATACTAGTTTTCAAACCTTATTCTACCAGCAGAGACACCTCAGCAAAGTATCAGGGAAAAGCTAAGGGTCAAGATACTAAAACCATCACCACACTAACGCTTCTCATGGACACAAGGCTACAGCATGGTATTGTAACAGTTTTTAAAATTCAAAATAAAAAAAAAAGGCAAGCTACTTGCATACTGAGCTCTCAACATCTGAATGAGCTTTGTCACCAGAGAATTCGGTTACCCTCAGTTTCAGCACCTTATTTCAACATCAGCCATCTCACCTTGAGGACAGGGACTTCATCCTCTTTATGAGCTACAAGCAGTGGCAAACCAGCCAATGTTTTTTCCAAATCCTTCCCAAGAATCTTCACCCCTTGAGCAGCAACGACCTCTTTGTGCTTTTCATACTGGTTCTGAAAAGGAGGAGTAAGAACACACTAGTAAAAAGAGTTCACGTGGACACGACACAGCCATACCAGGCAGTGCTGAGCAGCTGAAGAACTTGCCACCAGTGAGCGCAGCAGAGAGCACAGCAGTCAAGTCCAGCAGCTCCCATCTTTCATCAGTGACTTTCTCCACTTCACGCTCCTCGCATGCATGTTTCAGTCTGCATGCCTCTCTCCCATCAGATACCTTTTCCCAAAACCCTCCTCCTGCTGAGGGGGGCAGGGTAAGGGGATTAATCTAAAAACAGATAAGGAGGCCAACAAGGAATAAACACTAGAGAAGAACAAGCAGTGATAGGCAGCTGGTCACCAAAAAAATGACAAATTCAGGCCTATGGGGAAGTAAGGGGAAGACTATGATGGCCCAGCTAAACACTGAAGCTGAGCTGATACAGCCCAAGGCTCTGTGCAGGAAGAGCTGTCATTTTCCTCTGGAGGCCTCCCATCCAGCCTCCTCATGGACAGTTCCACGCTCAGTTTCCCAGCTGCTCCTCCCCACCCAGGAAAGCCTCAAAGGTCTCTTCCCAGTCAGGGCATGGCTCTAAGGCAGCACAGCAGCAGTTATGTTTTAAAACAACATTGGACGGATTTTCTGGTTTGTTTTTTCATTTCTTTAATTTAGGAGATGTCCCATCCTCTTCCTTGAAGCTGCAAGGCAGCTTTCTTCCTCAGCAAGCACTTTGTTCCTGCAAGCCTCTCTTCTTTAGACCCTCCATCCCAAAATTGGAGTCTTATCTCAAGGACAACAATTCCCCATGGACTGGCTGAACTGTATCAAACTTATCTTTGTTACCTGCTTCAAAATAAACCAGCTCCCCTAGATCCACTTCCCCAGCTAAAGGCTCCCAAATCCAGTGCTCTTCATCTTGGTGTGGTCACCCTATACTCCATCTCCCACCAATTCATTCCTTATGGTACCAGAAGATATTCAGCAGCTCCCAACAAAGCAGAGAACATTCCCTATGCATCAACATCGATGTTCCTTTTGTCACTCTATCATATTATTACTGCAAAGCTGTGCTCCAGAGGGGGAAGCCTGACTTAGATTCTCTAAGGCAGCTCTCCTACCCCACAGCTGTATTGGACTGCCATACACACAAGTGGAAAGAGGGGTTCTTGTCTTCCCATTTAGAGCAGGCCAAGAAGCTCCTGCTCAGGTTCCACCTCAACATCAATCCTGCATCCTTCAGCACCTCTGAGGCCACAGTGGTCTCAAGAGAGGATCACCACTGCAGAGAGAGAACCAGGTCCCAGCAATTATTACTACTACCTTAGAAGAGTATCTAAGCTTACAAGAAGGAACTGGAAGGACTACAGTGGCCTGCAGGGACACAGTTCTCCAAAGAAATGAAGCACACCACAATAGTCATGGCCTCAGATTAGGATTCTGACACTAATTTTCTACCTTTAAACCAAACCTTTAAAGGCCTGTCCTATTACATTCACCTAGGTTAGCTGGATGGTTTTCTTTGCCTTAAGCAAAATCCGTGACACCTGCACAGACACGTTCCTTCTCTTTTAAACAGGAAAAATCAGAGCAGTTCTTATCATAATCTTTGAATCGAACGTATTAATATTAATGTATGTATTAGTGTATTTATAGCCTTTAGTTTCTATGGCTCTCTCTCTTTTCATGGAAAGCACTATGGCAGGATCGCAAATGCAGTGTCTGTCCCCAGCCTGCTGAAATTAGGGCAGCAAAACCTCCAACAACTCTTGAAAAATGACAAAAGGCTGGAGAGTTGGCAGAGGTCCTGGTCACCGCTGCTCACCAACTACTCCTAGAAACTCACTTGTTCACTTTTCTCCAGTCTAGGTGTATAGTCCACAAACACTTTTACTAATACTATATACTGTAACTCAGAAGTCACTGTACTGGTACACTCCAATTTCCATTTAGGATGGGTCTCTCCTTCTCACACACAGCCACGTGCTTGAAGTCCTTATTAAAGCACACACAGCTTCATCCTCACTGCAAGGCAACTCTCCTTGATCCTCTCCTTTGCCACTGTTAGAACAGACATACCAATAGGTAGACATAGGCACATTCACAAGAACACTAGATGTTTAAGTCATCTTAGACACTGCTAATATAACTGCACTCTACTACTGTTTCATTTTTTATAAAGCCTGGGGTTTTTTTCTGGTTCTAAATCTTCTCTACATGTCAGAACAGTAACTGGTTTCCATACCTTAACTCGTAGCTCCTTCATAGGAGGAGGTAGCAGGAGACCTCTGATCTGAGTTACTATAGGACCTTCTACCCCAGGAACAATAATGGTGTCTCCTTCTTTCAGGCGTCCATTAATCAAAATAACGTCTATGGTAGTGCCCATGCCTGGCAGTGCTTTAACCTGAATGAAAGGGAAAAAGAAGAGTTACTCCCTATTCAAGCACTTCAAACACTTTTTTTTTCCTATAACCAGGATGGATGGGATGGGAAAGGGAGAAATTTCTAGATGAATTTCAAACAACAGCTGAATTACCTCCATGACTTGAGCTCTCAGCTCCTGACACTCCGCCAGCCTCTTGGTCAGCATAGTTTGCGTTAGCTCAACAAGAAGAGCTATCAGGCTGCCCATGCCATCCCCTGTGTGAGCAGAGGTAGGTACAAGAGAAACAAAAGTGCGGGGATCCTTATTCTCATAAAACAAGGCAGCGTTCAAGCCCTGGAATCAGGATTAACAGTTACATAGGGGAAAGAAAATATATACACACACAAGTATTAACAGTAACATTCAACCCCAGTCAATTACTATTGCATTTTTAAAAACTCCCATTAAATAAACCAAATGAGTTGCTACTGACAGCAGGCTATGGAACACAAAGCCTCAACCCACACTTGGAAGCAGCATGGGACAACTCTACAAAGCCGATTACCACATCTAGCTTCTAGACAGCGCTGTGTGTCACCAACACAAGTTCCCAGAACTGATGTGATTCACACCCTGCCAGCAAGAGGCAGACAAGATTCTCTCAGGCGATTCCCAAAGAGCGAAAGAATAGGGACAGAAAACTGAATCTGCTATTCATGGCTCCACTGACCACACACAGCGATTAGCTGCTACTTCTCTCCAAACTAGCACTAAGGATGGAGCAGTTAAAGAGAGTTTAGCTTAACAGCAGCAAAGTTTGGTTTATGAGAGGTAAACACCAATGTGTCAGGAGAGATGCAACAGTTTTCTTGATATTCCAAGTTGTTTCATAGAAAGAAAAAAACCAACACAACAAAAAAACAAAACCAAACAAAAAACCCAAACAGCAAACCAGAAAGCCACACACACACACCCCACCCACCATCTTCAGTATCGCTTGTGTTAACCAAAGAGCCTTACATATTCCAGCCTACCTGTTTTGCAAATTCCACTATGATAGCTTTTGCACGTTCTTCAAATTCATCTTTCGTATTCTTTTTCTGCTTCTTTAAGGTGACAGCTACATCTGTATCTGGACTTTTTTTCCAGTCATATAACCTATCAATCTTGAAAATATAGCAATGTGTCATCTCGTGCAGCTTAATAAAGGGCATTTCTATGCTTATGCCACATCATCTGTAAGAAATACTGCAGTAGCCACCATAGCTAGCCATCTATTTGCTCCAGAAATCAAATTAAATCTTTTTACACAATTGTGTAAAAAGTTACACAATTTTTTACACTGCACATTAATACCCTTCTGTGAGTTCTCCATCAGCACATCAGATAGCGCCTGAAGTCATTGGGCATGAGTAATTTCCTTATTGTAATTCATATAAGTCATCACAAACAGTCACTGTAACTTCTCAGGCCCAGGATTTCTCAAGACAAGGCTGAAAATAATTGGCTTTACCATCTAATACTGCAGAGCCTGAAATACTTCCCACCAGTGATCAACATATTACCGTTCCACAAGCTTTAAAACCATTTGCCTTCAAGTCAAACTAACAGGTATCAGTAGCTAAAATAAAGTAGGACTTTTCAACATGAAGTTTGTCTTTCAATTTTATCAGAAAATGCACATAAATCCATGTAAGTAGGTGCAAAAAAAAAAAAAAATTAAACACACAACTGAAGTACAACTTCCCAGAAGCCATAGATGGAAGTTGCGTAAGGTAAAGAAACTTATCAGTAAGGACTCTAAGAAGAATTGGCAGATTGTTCTGCAAAGCTCCTGTAAAGCCTTTGGGGTATCAAAGGCATGAAAAAAATGCAAGAGAGGAACTAAGAATTACTGCATCTGACTTTACACAAAAGTCAAGTTCATGACAAAAAACAGAACATTGTCAGATTGCAAATATACTATAATAGTAGAAAAACCACACTATTAAAAGTGAAAAGCTATCTTACCTTGTTAAGAGCTACTATAAAGGGGCACTTCTTCGATTTCAACAGATTTATTGATTCAATTGTCTGTGGCTCCAAACCATGCATGATGTCAACTACAAGTATGGCAATATCACAAAGTGAGCTTCCTCTATTTCTTAGATTGCTGTGGCATTGAAAGAGAAAACAATAAATCAGCCATGTAGCAACAGAACTTTAATTAAAGCAATAAACACAATGTCAAACTTATACTGACCAATAAAAAGCTAAAGCTGATGAAGTAGTTGTTTTTCTCTCAAAAATAAAACCATATAAAAATACTCAAATCAGTGTGTAAATTCCATTTAACAGAACGTATTAGTGTGTAGGTAAAAATGAGAAACTATTATTCTCCCAAGAGTTCTCCTATTACACATTTCTACAAGTTAAGGTATGTTTTGATTTTTTTCTGAGAGAGAATTGAGAAGGTTACAGTGAAATACAAGAGTATAAAATCTGAAGACTTAATTATACAACACTACATAAACACTAAGATTATCAGACATCTTTCGTGCCAAACAAAACCTGGCTAGAAGATGAAGTGCTGTGAGTGGTAAGATGCCAAGGAACTGATCAGAACATTACCAACTGCCCTAGGACCTGGCATTTCAATGCTTGCTGAGGTTTATGTTTAAGAATCAAAATCTTAATCATTCTGTTTTGGGGATTCTTAGGAGCGCTCCCTCAGAGAGTATGGTTGTGCATACCACATTTTAAACTCCAAAGCTGATTTAGTGTTCCATGCCAGCCAATGATCTCCACTAAGAATCAGCTGACTTGTGCAACTGGTAACCTCCAGTCTTACAAAGTCAGTTACCGTAAGTGGGACTCTACAAACTGGGGACTAGGACAGAACGTGTAATTTTTCATAGCAGAGTACTTAGGTCACCTGAAATCCTCACCTTTTCCTCTCCAGCTAGCTTCCTGTTTCTGTCTTTCCTCTTAAACTAACTACTGAGAAAAAAGTTATTTACATGCTTCTTCAGATACTCATGGCTCAATTGGCATGAAGACAGAAAATTAGATACAGAAGGCCAGCAATTAACCAGATACAAAAAGCACCTGCAAAGTAAGCAAATCAACTTATTCCAGGTTGTTTGGTTATTTTTAAAGCCAGAAGAAACACAAAGGACTAGGCAAAGACCTAGCACTTTGTTAAAAAAATATATCCAGATGCTTTAGCCATCACTTCTGGGAAGTACTACAGTGTGAGAACGTTACCTGAAAGACTCATGTCCTGGAGTGTCAATTATCAGCATTCCTGGAATTTTTATGTTCTCTCTGTCAAACTAACATTTCAAAATATTAGCCATCTTGTAAAGATTACACAAGAAAAAGAAGAAAAATAAAAACTAAGAGCTGGTAGCATTACTAACAATCTTCACTTCGAAAAATCCAGATACATATTTTAAGAAAGGCCACCACCCTTCATAAACCAAATCAGTCAAAGCTTATTTCAATATTAAAAAAATGATGTAGCACATTTCCCTTGGTATGAAGTGGCCATAAGCTCAGCTAAAATTCCTAAGACAAGGCAGCCTACAGAGGAAAAAATAGTTCAGGTAGTGAGATTTATCATCCTTGTCTTGAACATTTCCTCCTCTCCACTGACTTTATATTTTTAACTAACTGAATAAAATCTTGGAAAAAGCCATCACTACCAAGGTTTTTCAGTCAGCTGTTGCTGCAAGCAAAATAGGATACAGTATCCAAAACAATCAATCAGTACAGTTATTTCTGTAACACAGTAAAATTCATCACCCAAGAACTGGGCCAATTTCAGCGCACATAGTAAAAGGTAAGTTTTTAACAGAAAATATACTCAGGAAGTTTCAGAACTCTCAATTCACAATCAAAACATTGACAAATAATCGGTCTATGTACATGTATACTGTCCAGAACAGAGCAAGCAGTATGTGTGTATTCTTCTGAAGAAGTGGCAATGCATTAACTGAACCCAAATGTGTCAACAAAAAAGAAAATGAGACAGCCTCCCCTTTGGAGGTGGGGGTGGACAGGAATTAAAAACCAACTCCAATATTAAAGATGGGTGGGAAAAAATCTCACAAAGCCTTAACTACTTTACATTTGCTATTTTTTTAAAACAGTCTTTGAGGTGTTCTAACTTACATTTTTCACCATCTTGGTTTGCTCGTTAATAGCTTCAAGGGGAACATTTGTTGCACCAATCTGCTGAGTGATGCCACCAGCTTCACTGTCCTGTACATGAGTATGGCGGAGCTAAAAGCAAAAAAAGACCAGAAATACTTACATGTAAGAGACTAAAGTCATCTCTGAGTACACTTTAATTCTTTCTATTTTCCACCAAAAAAACCCACATGCATAGAAGAGATGCATGAGCCGCGTCTTCACATTCCACATCTTACCTTATCTAGAATTTTGGTCTTGCCTGTGTCTACATGCCCCAGGACACAGATAACTGGTGCTCTGAGCTTTTCCGTGTTCATATTTTTGCTGTTTTCAGCTCGTCGCTTCTATGCAAGACACACAAATATTGGTAAGTATAAACCAAAACCCTCAGCTCATATCCCGATTTGATTACATACACACAAAACCGAGTTAACGATGGGACTTAAATTTTCAAGGCAATTCAAGGTCTGTCATCCCTCTTTTGGCAAATCAAAGATTTACAACTAACAGTTTTTTATTTGTTTGTGGTTTTTTTTCTTTTGGTTACAGTCTAGTAGGCTATGTTATTATAGCCACTAACACATAGCTTTGTTGATGTTGCATGCTGAAGAAGCACCTTGGGTAAGGAAACAGAGGACACTGGCAGCCACAATCATGTTGAGCACTGTAGAAACACATCTTTTAAAACCCTGAAAAAAAGATTATCTGTAAAGGATAAGAGTTTCTTTCCCCTGGAGGGAGAAAGGTAGAGGGGAATGACACTGAAGTGCATTATTTGTGATCGAGTTGTCTAAAATCACGTACTTCCACTTCAGGCAAAACCAGGTGGTTTTTCTTAACCCAATTTCTGGACCTGTCTAAGCATTAGACTTGACACTGCCATCAGTCTGACAAATATGGTTAAAAGGCCCTTCAGTGAACTGAAGATTAAGTTGCTTCTTATACATCACAAGAGTCCAGCTGTATTTCAATACCTCAATTCTCCGTTTAGCTTTGTCGTAAGCAC
>NW_010168484.1:39501-55740 GCF_000695765.1 Mesitornis unicolor
TCATCATCAGAGTCGTACTCAGAATCGGAGCTAATTTCCTTGCTGGGCTTTTTTTCCATAGATTGTTTTCCAATCGCATGGGAGTCTGCCTCTCTCTCATCTGAAGTTTTTTCATCCTCATCTTCACTCCCTTCACTGTCTTCAGATTCTTCACTCTCTTCTTCCTCATCCTCCTCCTCATCTTCCTCCTCTTCTTCCTCATCCACTTCATTTTGTTCTTTGACTTCGATGTGGACAGGTTTGCTCTCTGTCAGAAAAAAACCCCAAAATCTAAAGTAAAAATTCTGTATTAAATTCACACTTGTGGAGGAGAGGGTAACAAAAAAGTAGAAAGACTACTATAGAAGAGTGAGGACAGAGTAGGTTCCATTCAACATGTGCTAGCCAAGATCATTTTTCAACTTTCAAAGTAAAAACTAAGTGTTTCATGTTCAGAGCTGCTGACTTTTGTTCAGAATCTGTCCGAGCAGAGTGAGTTTGGGGTGGGGAAAGGAATGATATTATCAGCACACTTGACATCATATGCAAATATTCAGATAAAGTGACATTCTTTAAAGCTGTGTGCACTTCCTAAAGGAATGAATACACTAACACCTTTAAACAGAAAGCCAAAAAACTCCAAATTAAACAAAATAAGGACCCAGTCTATTATTGATCAGGAATGCACGCTTAAGCAGAACTAACAACCAGAACAGTCTCTTTTACATCTTTAAAAACTTCAACTTAAGGTTTTCCTAGACTGTTTAGAGAAGATTAATATTTTTCAGAGGAATTCTTCAGTAAACAAACAAAAAGAACTATCAAAAAGTAATTTTCTTTCTTTGAAAGCTTCCCATTTATCTTACTTGCAAAATCATAGGAGACAAGCTAATGAACACTTTAAAGCCATGCATTCTCTTCCTTACAGAGCTGCTAGGGGGCTCATTCCTCTTCAATATCAGTTATGTTTCCTTACTATGCTAAAAGTCCATCAGCTTGGTAATGCACTAAAGCTAATTCCCAGGAAGGCTCTTTTTTCTGGATCAGATTGGTAGAGCCTTCAAATCCAAGCAGCAAGAAGCAGGATGTGACATTTTCCACAGGACAGTGGCAACAGACTAAAACAGACTTTCAAGAAGGCGAGCAGCCCCTAGTACTCGGGTAGAACAGCCCAGCACCACGGGAACACACACTTGTGCTGAAATAAAATCCATGCTGCTGTACACATAAGTATATAAAGCATTACACCTGAAAGCACAGGCACCAGAAATATAGGGACGAACATGTAAAAAAAATACTTCATTAACAGTCTTACATCTTAAGAAACAACAAAGGCACATGATGGAAGTGCTGAGAACAGCAATCAACTCCTATTCAGGAAGGCTCACATCAATCCAGCTTTCTCCACCAGTGGAGGAAAACACCTGAGAAGTTATCCCCACATTCTTGCGCAGCTCTTAAACTTCCTCATTAACACTGCTGTTGCCGCAGACAGAATATGGGTTTTGGCACTGTGCTCGTTTTGGCTGGGATAGAGTTCATTTTCTTCATACTAACTAGTACGGGGCTATGTTTTGGATTTGTGCTGAAAACAGTGTTGATAATACAGGGGTGTTTTAGTTACTGCTGAGCAGTGCTTACACAGAGTCAAGGCCTTTTCTGTTCCTCACACCACCCCACCAGTGAGCAGGCTGGGGGTGCACAAGAAGTTGGGAGGGGATGCAGATGAGACAACTGTCCCCAACTGACCAGAGAGATGTCCCATACCATATGATGTCACGCTCAGCATATAAAGCTGAAGGTAGAAGGAGGAAAGAAGTTCAGAGTGATGGTGTTTTGTCTTCCCCAGTAACTGCTACACATGATGGAGCCCTGCTTTCCTGGAGATGGCTGAACACCTGCCTGCTGATGGGAAGTAGTGGACAAATTCCTTGTTTTGCCTTGCCGGTGTGTGAAGCTTTTGCTTTACCTATTGAACTGTCTTCATCCCAACCCATGACTTCTCACGATTCTCTCCCTCATCCCAACTGGGGGAAGGTGAGCAAGCAGCTGTGTGGTGCTTAGTTATCAGCTGGGGTTAAAGCACAACAGGCACATACACAAAGGAACGTGAATGTTACGGCAATTCTTTCCTTTCTTCCACATCTGCCTCTCAAAGAAGCAGATGAGAGAAGCTATCTAGAACTTACTATAATGTGTGCACACAGACCTTCAGACCATCTTAGTTGCCCACTTCTCTGAGAACTTGTCTCAAAAGTACTCTCCTAGATGTTTCCAAGTTTGTGTAGTAAAACTGTTATGGCTTTTGAATGGTTACTAGAGAAATACAGTACCAGGAAAAAGGTTTCTCTAAACTCCCAGAGGGGGTTTAAGCACCTATTAAGAGGAGAGGATTTTTACTTCCATAAAAACGAACACAAAATTCCAACGGATTTATTTTAGAGGACAACTGCATATGAGTATTTCCAGATAAATTCTTGAACAGTATTTGTACAGTTTCTGAAAGCTTTGCCTTTGAGAAGAGGATCTTATATCTATTTATCATCACACTTGTCTCACAACTTATCTAATGGGGCAGAAGGAGAATCTAAATACAGTATTATTTTCTGCAGAAGCAAAAAAACTCAGCTCAAAGAAGCCTCTTAATCAGAAAAAGCATCCGTTTGGTATTTACATGCCCACCTTTCTCTCCATCGTCATCACTAACCATAGCTTCCCAGTCATCCAAACCTGCATCTTCTGTATCTTCTTCTTCTTCCTTTTCTTCTGAAACTAAGAAATTCAACATTAAATGAAAAGAAAGGAACAGCCCAGCAACATAAAACATTTATAGATGTCTCTTCCTTTGACATACTGACAACTGCTACTTACAAGTTTGCTGCTACCATAATTCTGCAAAACAGAAAAGGCTGCATACTTACGAAATAATAATCAGTTCTCTCCACAAAATCTTACCGTGCTAGCGTATTTGCCTAGCAAAACATATTTTTGGAAGACATCGCTGAACTACACAGTTCCTGTCCGCACATCATGCAAGTGCCTGCCTAATACATGCCAAAAAACCCCCGACTGCAGCCACACTGCTTGAAAGGAGCTACTCAATTAACATTTAGTTACTTGTAACAAAGTGACAAAGAAACACAAAAACAAGTCAGGTTACAGTAATAATTTTAATTAGTAAGAAAGCAACAAATTGTCTGTAAGAAGTGCTATTTTAGGACTCCAGGTGCCTTAACATAATTACACCATGGATTCCAGAAGCATTAAATATATTCATTCCAGCAGGAACTCAGGTATCTGAAGGGACTGCAGGCCTTAACAGAGAAATGGAAAAATGCAAACCTTTAACTCTCTCCAAAAGAGGCATTAAACAACACATATGTTGGAGCACACAGAGTGCCATAAAATTTCAGCTCTTTGAAATGAAGAGTAAATTCCAGACTGCTAGAATAGTAACCAGGAACCATTCTGCCAGTGAGCCCTTCTCTCTTATGGCAATGAAACTGCTCCTCCAAGAGATGAGTCAAGCTAGAATTAGCACACACATTCAGCTTTGTTTTCAAAAAGCTGGAAATTCTGTCATTATTTGTCTGACTTACGAGTAAGGGTAAAAACTGAAGCAGTCTTCTTGTTTAGAAAGAAATCAGTACAATTTGATTTTGCCAAAACAAGTACCATGTGTAGGCAAAAATGAGGGGAACAATCACTTGCCAGACTGACACTCAGTTTCACAAGCTAAGCCATATCCATTGCATTCAGCACTTGTGAAAGCAAAACATTTGGAACGAAGAATATAATCACTGTGCATATTGCAGTATCAATACTAGAAGCAGCATATTTCCTCCCTACCTTCACCTAATCACCGACAAAACAGCCTTTTTGAAAGCAAATGAAGAGTCAAAGAAGCTAATCACAAGGCACTGAACATGCTTATGGAGGCAGTTACCTAACCCAGTTTAACACTGGAGGTCACCCAGGATAGAGGGCCTTTACACTCATTTTGAAGCTTCATTCCTTCCTTTCGGAAAAGAAAAAAACAGGAGCTAACTCAAGAAAGGATGGGCATTCAGCCCTCACTCAACAAGGTATGATAACTGCCTGCCATGCATACTGCCACACAGCCTTACACATATTAAGTTTATGAGCATTACTACCAACCGGGCTCTACTGGAAGAGGAGTCTCTTCTTTTACTGGTGTTTCCAGTTCTACAGCATCTTCAGTTGGGGAAGTTACCTCCACATTTTCTGAAATTGCAAGAAAGCAAATTGGTTGCTACATTCTTCCAGAGTGCAAGCCAACTTCGACATACAGCTTCACATTTAAGTTCTATTTTTAAGTTGTGCTATTACAAGTAAACAAAATCTGAATTTATGTAATACCAAACTAACTGAACTCCCACTTACCAAGCTAAAACAAAGTTACAGCATGTGGCATATCTGAAAAATATTTGGCTTTCTAAGCAGTTAGATTTATATGATAGGTCAGTTATTGGCTAAAAGGATTACCACTGCTTTTAAACATTAAAAAAAAAAAACCCTCATTTTCTTTAAAAGAGAAGATGAAGTAATACTAGTGAACTACCCATTCTTGCTCTACTGGTCCATATTAAAAAAATTAATAATAGTAAAAAAAATCACTGATACAATTCATAAGCACTATTTCCAATTCTTTACACACACTCCCTAAGTGGTAAGGAGCCATATAACTCCTGTCAAATGTTAAAAAAACCAACCAAACAAAAACCAACTAAACAAACAAAACCCTCACAGACCAGCTAAGTAACAAAAAAACTGATGCAAGGAGGTTTTGGTTTTTTAAAACTAAGGAATAGTCTTGAGAAGGAAGAGCCACAGTAATATTTCCACAGGAAAGCCACGAAGTAAAAAAATAACAAGTTCTGACACACTCAATCTATGTCTAACTAGTGCAATTAATTCCAAGTTTCCAAAAATCCAAGCTCTCTGAACTACTCACACCCTGGAAACTGAAAAGTGTTTTTATATAAAAAAAAACCACCAAGCAAATAAACTGTCTCCAACTTAAAAGTACTAAAAGTAGGAGCAGTCCCCTTTCATCCTGGGACATCAACTTCGACTTAACTACAAGTCACTATTACTCATACTACGTTCTATTTAACCTACATATGCACACAAAGCATTCAGACACAGATTTGTAAAAGGCCTTTACATTGTGTATATCTCCAACATTTTGAAATTCTAAAGAAAATACCCAGACTAGGGAAAAAAGTCAAGTAGATTGTAAAGCAAAGGATTAAGTGAGCAGCCTTCAAAATTTAGGATCCTAGCATCAGCACTTGCACATGGGGGCTGGGGTGTCAAAGGAACCTCAGAAGCACCCTGAAGTGCTGAAGAATTAGTTTAGGATTAGCTGATTTATTCCCCAGACACTTCCGGAAATGTGACTAATTATTAAGTACCCCTGTATGCAAAACACACCTTCTTTATTTTCCGGCTGCTGCTGCTTCTTTTTCTTTTTGTCTTCATATACTGGCCTCTTCTTTGGCACAGAGTCTTTTGATGGCACTTCGACACCTGCAAAGAAAATTTTTTAGGAAGAAAGTCCAGGTGATTAACTACTAAACATAAACTTTTATGTTTAAATGAGAACACATTTTCCAGAATTGCAAGGTGGAGGAAGGAAGAGACTAGGTTCAATGCATATTTTATCCTTTTAAGAAGTCTGGTTTTCAACAAGTTGTAAAACTTGAGCAAAGTATAGCTTTTCAGATACTCTGAATGCTTTCAAAAAGAAGGTAGATCACTAATGGGGGGGGGGACAAGACAGACACCAAACAATCTGATCCTAAGACCCTTGGTTTGAAGCTATCACATACTTATATAGAATTTCATGAACACACACAGCTCAAGTTTAACACACATATGTCAATTTAAAGTCTGCTGTGCTAAACCTCACTTAAAACTAGTCTGCCAGTCATCCTAGTTTCAGACAATCTGGAGCAGTTAAAAGGTCCAGTTCTTCTTAAAAGCTTAAGGTTGTTCAGTAGATAGCACTTTCCCATTTGCTCACATCTATACCTCACCAGAAAGACAGCAATGCAATGTGGGAAGGGATTAAATTAAAAACAGAAGTTTGGTGCAGAGATAAATGAATAACTTAATTACTGCTGCACCTTCTGAAATACTCAAAATTCCTTCAGGTACTGTGTGATTTACAGTGTAGATCAGACAAAAATCCAGTTGTGGCAGCACACACATAGAAGGATTCTAATAACTACAGCAACGACTGAAGAGAAATGGCCTTTGTGTACGTTTAAGAGCTCCAAGCATTTTACTAGCTAGAGATTCCTACCCCCTTACACATCCACCTACCAGCAAAGTGTCAGATCAAGCTCTCTACAAATACATAAAGAAGGATACTCAGGAATTAATTCCTTTCCGTAGCCACAAACAACTTATCAGGAACAAATCAGGACATGGGCTTATAATACATAGGATAAATTTACTTCATTGCAATGGAAACACTTTATATGTGATGGAAAAGCAGGAAAGCACCTATATGCCCTTTTCTTGAAGTAAAGGCAGGAGAATATACTGTTCCCATGGACTAGCTAACTTGAGACAAAACAATGCACTTGCTTAAGTGAGCACATTAATCCAAAAGGATCCATGCCACTGGTCTTACAAGACCTGCAGCACAGCCCATCTGCTTTTCCCAGCCTTTGAACTAAGCAATGGAAAGAAGTGATTTTTTTTAAGTTCCGTAACTAACATCTTTAAGCCACAAGTGGAATGTATTAAAAAGTTGGATACATAAAGTGTAAGATGAAAATATACAGACATTTAAACTATTTTAAAAAAACCACGGGTACAGGGCAAGGGTGCACACACCGCCTTTCTTAACAGAGCAGCTTTACATGGAACTATTCAGTATTTGCCCTTCTACCTCCAGACAGAAAAAAAACCAACACAGAACAGTAAGAGGTATTTTTTTAAAATTATTTTAAACTTTACTGCTTACCCTGAGCTTGGAGTAGCTTAAGAGTAGCCTCTGCTCTGGCTCTGGCTTCTCGTTGAGCTTTTGTTAAAAGTTTTCCCTCCTTCTTCAAACGCTCCTTCCTCTCTTTTTCCTTCTGTTTCTTCCTTTCTTTCCTCTCTTGCTCTAATCGTTCCTGGAAACATGCAGAAATTTTACAGCACACTTTACACAAAAGCTAGCCAAGTGTATATTCTATTGATGAGAAACATATTAAGGACTAATCCACCAAACTGCACCATCAAGGGTACAGGTTAGGATTACCCTCTCCCTTTTTCTATCCTCAGAGTAAGATACATGGTACCTCCTCTTTGCGCTTTGCTTCTAGTTCCTCCAGTCGCCTTATGCGTTCTTCCTCCTCTCTTTTTGCCCTTTCCTCCTCTTCTTTCATTTTAGCCAAGGCTTCTTGCATAGCTTTAACCGTGGCTTTACTGGGACCCTTTTTCTTCTCTTTCTCTTTTTCTTCTTTCTCACCTTTCTTCTTTTTTTTGTCTTTTTTCTTTTTGTCCCCTTCATTGTCATCAGCTACAGAAAGAAGCATATATTCAAAGACAAAAAAAAATTTAAAGATACTACAAACACAATTAATGTTTCAAATATGATAAAAAACATCAAATGAGGAACATTTTGACTGGCTACTACATAAGCACTTCAAAATGAAAAAAATAAAACTGTCTCTTCAATTAAAGTCTTAACAGAATAACTGGGAATTGAAACAGATATGTTTGCAATACAGAACTGTAAGCACATCTTGTAATGAGAATTTGCCATCTGGTTCTTGTTTTCCCATGTACCTGAACAAACTACAGGCCAGAAATAAACAGCCCCATGCGAGCCAAGCGAAAGAGGCAGACAAGGCTACCAAATGTCTAGCATTCCTGATTCAGAATACAGCAACAAATCATCCTTACTGCCCAACAATATTTTGGCCGTCTTATAATAGCTAGCGTTTAAATTACAGTTTTAGAAATCATGTTACAAACCCTCTGCTCCTTCAGGAGTCTCTCCTTTTTCCCCAGGGCCAGGGGTTGCCAAGACCTCAGAAGAAGCCTTCTCTTCAGCTTTTTTTGGCGCTTCCTTCGGCTTTGCTGGTTCTTTACCACCTTCTGATTCTTCCTTCTCTTTCTGTTTCCTCAGTTTGGCTTTTTCTTCCTCACGTTTTTTCCTTTCACGTTCTTTTTTTTCTGCCTTCTTCTGAGCCGCTGTTTTCACTTTGAATGAAGGGTCTTCTTCATCATCCCCACTTTCCGCAGCAGGAGTAGACTTTGGTTTTTGGTTTTTCTTTTGTCCTTTTCTAGACTGGGAGACCTCATCTGATTCATCACCACTCCCACCTGAAGACGCTGCTCTCGCACGCTCTTTACTTTTCTTAATGTTAGCTTCATCTTCTTCTGACAGATCATGCTTTTTATTTGACTTCTGAGGTTTCCCTTTGCTTTTCTTAAGCTGCATCTCATGATCATCATCATCACTGCCAGAAAGCATGTCCTGTTTTGCTTTATGAGTTTTTTTAGACTTTTTATCTTTATCTTCCACTTCCTCACTATCATAGTCATTTTCCAGATTGGCATTTTTACTCTTTCCTTTTCTTTTTTTATCTTGTTTTGATAAGCTTTCTTCATTGTCATTTTCAACCTGGTAATTAAGCAATTCAATAATCAGACATAAATTACTTGCTATTGTGAGCTCAGTAGCAGCATTAAGAGATGTCAAGAAAAGTTCTCTTATCGAAGACAAAGTTTGAAAGCAATAACTAGTCTTGCTGAGTGACTACACCTCAGCCCACAATTAAAGTTTATTCTGATTGGCTCTGAATAATTATAAGCATGAAGACATGGCTTCTGGCAAAACCTCTGACAACTGACTTTACTATGAACATATGATCAAGTATAATTGAAAATACATGCTAACTGCATGTTTCACATAGGATCTCCAACACAGCAGCACTAGAACTTTTCTGGGACAGAGATGTCTCATGTGTTAACTGTTTCCTACTAAATAGCCCACCTCCCTCTCAGTGTTCACCTTTCCTGTAGAAGGTTCCCTGTCAACTTTCCCTCCTTGCGCCTCTATTGACAGTTCTTCCAGCTCCTTCAGGATATCATCTTCACTAAAATAAGAAAGAAGTTATGGTACTTAAGTAACTGAGTTTTTGTATAATGGCATAAAATAAGACAGACAGAAAAAAAACCCCCCACTTACTCAAAACCCTGTTTCTTCTTATCTTTTTTCTTTTTGCCTTTGGATTTCTGAGGCTCTGGCTCCTTTGCAGCTCCTGCACCTTCTATTTCAGCAGCAATGGCATCAATATCAATATCATCTTTTGCACTGAAATTGAAAAGAAAAGTAAGGTTATCAAGAGTTCAAGCATTAAGTCTACATAAGTAGAAGCCATCTGCATAAAACAAACAAAAAGCTTCAAAATGTAAAGTCAACCACAAAACAGAAGTAATGCAGGGGCAAACCCCACATTTACCAAGCCATTATGCACTATGACCTGACTCCATCCAGTAAGACAAAGGAAAAACCTTCACACACATCGTCTGCTTGAAGGGAGGTGGAACATTAAGACTGGTTCAGTTCTTACAACACAAGAGATTTGAGAGATCTGATAAAACTTCTTGGAAGAACGTAACTAGACTGTTTCACTTTGCTCCTCAGAAAGACAAATTGTTTAGCCCTTAAAATCACAGTAGCAGTTACTGGAAGAAAAGCAGCCCCCACAATGAAAGTGTAAAAATGAGGCATAAATAGAAGAAATCTTGCCATTTGGTAACTAGAAAATTCTGTTAAGAAGCACTTATCTGCTCCTCTAAACACCCTTTAGCAAACAAAAAAGCTACAGTATTTTTACCTAGCAAATAAGTGGAAGTTCTTCACAGCTTCCAACTTATTGATAACAGTCGCCTGTGGTTTTTTGCCATCAGACTGAAGTGTTTTATTCTTATCTTTCAAGAAAAGAAGTCACACTGAGGAACACAGTTCAGCACCCAAGCCAGACTCTAAAGTAGATAACAAAAAATACCAATGCAGTTGGCAAGCAATCATGTCCACCACCTGCATTAGTATTATGTCTCCTGCGTCGAAAGAAAGCCAAAATAAGTTTCACTAGGCATCTGAAATATGCATCCTTCCTCCTTAGACATCATTATATTATGTTTCTCTTTAAAAAGTATTTATTTTCTTGCTATAAGCAAGCTCTCATCTGCAACTAAGCAGAAGTGTTTTTTTTCCTGTCCTTTATCAATAGTAGTAATTCAGATACACCTTTTTCTTGACTCATACCACAAGAATTGAGCACATACTAAGTCTGGTGTCCAACGGATTCTTCTCATGCTCAAAATACAATTGTAACAAAGGAGACTTATTCCTTGGTTCACACTTAGAACTTTGGTACTCAGATCAGAACTGATCTATTAAAGTAGCAAGTATTAGGATGCTTCCTTTTATCACACCTTGCAGTTTCAAAATCTGTTCAATAAATATGCTATTAATATCTCATCTAACTCCCTCTTAGATATGTGGGCAGAAATCTGTTCTGTGTTCCATAATTTCACTGCCTCAATTATTACCACCCACTTAGCACAAATCAGTCAGGCAAAGGCTGACCCACCAGGAAGCTGAATCTGTATCCAGAAAATAAGGGAAATACAATTCAGGACCTCCAAGATATGAGCCAATTCTAGACTACCAGAGCCTTAGCCTTTCCAATTTACAAACCCAGACGTTGAATATTAATAAAGAAGATCTACCATACAAGGAAAGGATGAAAGAGTTGGGTCTGCTTAGTCAGGAAAAGAGGAGACCGAGGGGAGAATCTCATTAATGCTTATAAATATCTAAAGGGGAGCTGTCAGGAGAATGGGACCAGACTCTTCTTCGGCTGGGGCCAGCGACAGGACAAGGTAGAATGGTCACAAACCAGTATACAGGAGGTTCAACCTAAACATAAGGAAAAACTTTACTGTGAGGGTGACAGAGCACTGGCACAGGCTGCCCAGAGAGGCTGTGGAGTCTCCTTCTCTGGAGACATTCAAGACCCACCTGGACACGTTCCTGTGTGACCTGGTCTAGGTGACCCTGCTCTGGCAGGTGGGTTGGACTAGATTATCCTCAGAGGTATCCAACCCCTGCCATTGTGTGACTCTGTGAAAATCAAGTACTTAATTATTTCTTTAAAGATTCTGAAATTCAGTAAGTCTAAGTTGTATTTCCCTTTGCAAAATGAGAAGGATAAGTTAAGAATTTTACAAGTTTAAGTGAATGCTGACATTCACAAACCCATGTAATTCCAAATATTGGACATAAGCAAGACACCAAACACTCTCTATGTGACAACAGCACAAGCAAACAATAATACACTTCCTTTTTTCAAAGGCCAAAATTGATTTGTATTTTTTAAGACCTTAAATTTTCTTCTATGTAGACTGAACAAGCCAAATAAAAAGCAGCACAATGAAGCATTTCAATGTATAGCATCTTGTATTACCAGGGATACTTATTTGTAGTCAAGAGCAGAAAAAACATGCCTGGAATATACCTACTAGTACTTCTTATGTGCTAACAAGGAAAGTAAAATTTGTTAAGAAATTTAACTCTCAAATAGTTAATGTAAGACTTCTAAACCAATCCCCAGCTCCCCTAAGAGGAAAGAATAAACCTTCTGGCCATTTCCACCTTAAGAACAGCTGACTTGATGTTTCAGCAATTTTAAGAGCTGTTTCTATAAGACGTTTAACTGGCTGTGAAGCAGGGGTAGCACAGACTGCTGAAATAAAAATGTCAGCAATCATCTCTACACCTAGACTTAAAGCCCTAACATCACGCTGGCTATATTACATTTAGGACTACACACAGGCCCTCACGTTTCTTTTTGTATTAAGCGCAGCATATCAGTTTATTAAGAATGCTTGCTTACCTCCTCCTACTCCAGGAGTCAATGGAGAAGACCGAGTTGAATCCAAGCTTGAAATAGTTTGGAAAAACCAAAATACAAGCTCCACTACTGCTGCTTCCACAGCTGTACTGCTGCCACTGCAACAGGTTCTTAAGGATATTATTGTACAGATATTAAAGAGCCAAGCCTTTAAACAGCTTATATTTCACATGGATGTTCTCAAAGCTGACTTTTCACATTGCAACTTTGAGAAAGTTACGTCCAAATGTAACACACATGGGGCTTATGCTACTAGCAAAGTGGATGCTTACGGTACCTTATTTTTCCCAGGATACAGGCTTTAAAGGAGGTGCAGATTTGTTTGTTTTTAAATCAACACACTTCAACTGAACCTTGAAGAAGAAAACTTCTTTGGGGAAAAAACCTCTCAAATCAAACACTGAAAAAACTAATTCACAGACATTAAACTTTAGCACTCACCAGCAAGAACTATTTTCCTTTAGAATTACATTACCGATAAAAAAATGTGCAATATATTTCTTCCATGAAATTCCACTGATTTTTGCCATTTAAGCAGGATTACAACAATGTAAGACTTCAAAATATTCCAAAGTATTTTAAAAGTAGCATATAGAAAAAGTCACATACTTCATACTGAAAAATATTGACCTTACTTCCCCAGCAATGACATTAAGAAATCATTTGTTGCCCGAAAAGGTTCGAGTTCAAATTGACTGCACAATCTACTGAAAACCTGCATTATGCAGGGAAAGCCACTCACGAATAGATTCCTGGTCACTAGCTAAGTGCTGCGCTAGCACACCATTCCATACCAAACGAGGATCAAATATACTCAGATCACCCCAAGTAAGCATCTGGAGACTTTTAAGACAGGCATGGGCAATAAAGGAAATTCAACAAAATCTGATGATTTTCAAATCGAAGCATCAAATCAGGCCAGTAACACAAAGTGACACTCCAAAACACAACCTAGGCTACTTATGTTACATGTTAAACAAAAGCAGTGACAAATAAAGCTACAATCCCAAATCCTGCCTATAAGAGAAAGCTTGAAGTATTTTCAGTGCGAAGATGAAAGCAGAGTTAGGAAATAAACAAAGAGCTATCACCTACCGCTGCTCAGTCGGATGTAAAAAGACAGCCAGCAGCTCTCCTACTTATAAGATCCCACACAGTTGCAAGCTATTGAGTCAGAAAAGTGGAAAAACCTCGTGACTGACAGATGCACAGTCTGTAGAAAATAACATCGCAGTGTTTCTCTCGCTAGTACAAAAGGAAAGAAAAAAAAACAAACCCAAAACACACAAAACCCCTTAGCTATTACACAGCATCTGCTGAAAAAATACTAAAATAGTACATACCTTAAGGTGCTGGGCTTTTTAGTGGGAGGAGGGTGGGGGTGTTTAAAACATGAGAAGTAAGTACAGTTTTGGAGCAAGTTGCTTTTCTGATGCAATGGCCTGCAACAGCCAGAACTTAGGAATTCCCTGTGGAAACCATCATGAGGCCAGAGTTCACCCAGACACAAACTGATTTACAGATGTTCAAATTCACGCTAATCCCAATTTCTACATACTGTGTAATAGTAATTTTGCTCACAAACACTTCAGTTGTCAAGTTTCATAGTTCCCAACACTCGTGTGCAATTGGTAAGATGTGTTTTTGAAATTTAATCTTGTCTTTTGCAGTCTAGGATGTTATAGGTGTTAATTAGTGCACATCTCACCAGAACAGAGGTTGTCACGTTCCAACTCAAGAATTAAGCTTCCAATTCTGAAATAAGATTAAAAAAAAAAATCAAAACTTCCTAATGAAGTATTTCATAATAGTTACCAGTATATTTTCCTTACCTATCACTTCCATCACTAGGGATTTTCATAATATGAGGCTTCCATACTCTGGACAGATACTGCATGCAATATAATCTCTGTAACAGACAAATCTAGGCATAGAAACTTGAAAGACTTCCAGGGCATTGTCCTGGAAAACAAGGCCAAATGCAGGGAAGACAGGACTACAGCTATCAGAATGAGAGTCAACAGACTTTTCTGTCAGAGTTAACAGGATTTTTCTTTGCTCAGTGAACCTCCGCAGCTGAAATGCTAAACTGCCCTTCCTTGCCAAACAAGCTCCTCCAGCTTTCTATGCAGGTTTAGCGAAGGATAGCCTTGCAAGCCAACTGACACCAACAGCATTTCACAGATACTCTGTGATAACAGACAAGCATTTTTATTAGCAAGACTGTCCTCAAATATCCACATCTTGCTGTTGACCTGGGGTTGTTAATTGACAATCAGCTGAACATGAGCCAGCAGTGTGCCCAGGTGGTCAAGAAGGCCAGTGGCATCCTGGCCTGCATCAGGAGTAGTGTGGCCAGCAGGATCAGAGAAGCAATTTTCCCACTGTACTCAGCACTGGTGAGGCTGCACCTTGAGTACTGTGTTAAGTTCTGAGCACTGCAGGATAAGAAAGACATTGAGGTGCTGAAGCGGGTCCAAAGAAGGGCTACAAAGCTGGTGAAGGGTCTGGAGCACAAGTCTTATGAGGAGCATCTGAGGGAACTGGGGTTGTTTAGCCTGAAGAAAAGGAGGCTGAGGGGAGATCTTATCACTCTTCACAACTACCTGAAAGGAGGTTGCAGAGAGGTGTTTGTGTGTCTCTTCTCACAAGTTATAACCGATAGGACAAAAGGAAATGGCCTCAAGTTCCATCAGAGGAGGTTTAGGTTATTCTAGAGTGAAAGGGTTATCAAAGACTGACACAGGCTGCCCAGAGAAGTGGTGGAATCACCATCCTTGCACGTATTTAAAAGCTATCTAGATATAGTGCTCATGGACGCAGTAGAGTTAGACAACAGTTGAACTTGATCTTAAAGATCTTTTCCAACCACAAGGATTCTGTGATTCTATGATTTTCCTCATGCTCTTCCTTAAGACCACACACAATTACAACTTAGAGTACTCTTACTATAGTACCTACAATACATATCCCCAAACACAGGGCAAAGCTTCATTATAAATAGGCACCATGCGTCTACATGTGACAGACGTGGCATCCTGCCTAGGCAGCGGAAAGATAAAGAGCAAAGGAAACTATTAATCCGAACATGAACTGAAAGAGTGGAGCAATGGAATTAATTAGCAGTATATAAAGAAGACAAATTGTTCTCATTTATATAAATTTGATTCTACTGAAACTAGTTAAATGAAACTGCAGAAATTGAATGGAAAAATTCAGCTTAAAATGCTAACAAGCCCTTCACTACTGGAAATCCAACATCCAGCTTTGCAAATAAAGTCAATAGGGTAACCCTCTCTTGCTGAAAATAAAACTAAAGGGTACACACACACTCAAAGATTACAAGTGCTTTTGGATCCACTACACTGACCAACACAAATATGATAACTAAAGCTTGTCTTCATCTTACAGCTGAGATAACAAGCTAAATCAAATTATGCTAAAAATATTTTAGTTCAGATTGGTTTTAGCTGTCTCTACAAAGATGAAGTTCAAATGTCAGAAAATAGTGTACAATTAAAACCAGACAAAAAACCCATTCATCTGCGTGAGGCAGAAGAGTCAGTAAGTCGACACAGCAAGAGAGTTGCATCACTACTGTGAACTCACTGCCCACATTCCTGCATAATCAGAAGACTCATTTTTGCTGAGGCAACTTTGGAGATATTGCATCATTTACATGACATCAGCTCTTCTAATCACCTTCAAAGGAACATCACTGTCATTAAGTCATTTTCTTTTGATTAAAAGAAAACAAGCCCCTTGAACTCCAAGAAGACTGAAAAGAAGCTGAACCACTCTGTTTCCATGTGTCTGGTTTTGCAGTAGTTTTAGGCCAAATGAAACTAACTCTTTCAGACAGGTCTTTACCATTAGTTCCCTAGAACACCTTACCCATCCTCTGTGTATGTAGTTGTAAGCCTGGTAATAAGCATGTATTTCTAAATATCAGCGTATCGGAAATTAGCAAGTTACCAATGCTGATTGGCATATTTGTAGTTGTTTTCACTTGCAGATATAAGATAACTTGGTATTCTCTCTTCCAAAAAAAGTTTTTAGAGCAACTGGTTTAAAATGCTACAGAACATAAACCACTTTGGGAGTAATTATTTAATTGTTCAAAACCACACACCACCAACTTGCTCTTTAAGTGGGTTACGAAATTGAAAATGCAAGCATTTGCTGGCTCAGCAAAGCTATTCAAAACATGAAAACAAAGCCGTAGCTGCCTTCTCATTCTTACCTATCAAAGCACACAAACACCACAAACTTCTCCTTTTAGAGCAGAAGCGGCCACCTTGTTTTTCCT
>NW_010168484.1:55771-57606 GCF_000695765.1 Mesitornis unicolor
TTAATTACGTATGTCTGAGACAGTGTGACATTCAGGAAAGAATGAACTGGACTCCTTCCTCAGCCCAAGAAGTGAAGGAGCATCCACATGAGCACCAGCTATGCAATGCACCACTGCAGCTGACAGCGCTTAAAGAAAAAAGAAAAGAAAATCACAGCCCCAGAAAAACGCCATCCTCCTCTTGCCTATTCCTCAAACTATGGGACAGGGGAAGGGATCATGTTTTCCCCTCTCATCAGCTCTAGCAGTCCTGCAGCCACAAGTCCTCATAAAAAACACTTCTTTGGTGGCAGATCAAACCACACACTCAAGCTGTACTGTGGGGACATCAGCATCATATCCAATGCAATGGAAGCAGTTACAGCAGGTGGCTGGGGACAGCAAGAGTAAGACCAGGACATTTGAAATGACTGACAGGTCAAGTGAATTAAGTATGATATGAATCTACACCTTTGCTATTTCCCCCTAGCAAGATGAAGGAAGCAGCTGAAGCTACTTAATTACATGAGACAGCAAGGAAGTAAAATTTGACTAAAAAGGTAATTGCTTTTTATTCAGGCTCCCAAGACAATGATTCCACGTTTAATATTAAAAGAGTCATGCCTTCTCTTTCAAGTTTGACTGGGGGAAAAAAAAAGAGTGGAATAACTATCAGCTAAGCAAAACCTTCTGAAAAAGACACAAAACACAACTTTTAAAACCAACAGATTTTAGAAAAAACACAAAACCAAACCAGAAAGTTGTCTTTACACATCCCAAATTTAAAACAAATAAAAATTAGAAAGCTCACCACAACTTAAAATTCCCATTTAAACAAAGATATAGCAAAAAAAAAAATCCAGAAAAAAAGCTTTGCTATCTATCACTAGTAGTTGGCAACACCGAGCTTTGGAAGGAAGAAGCTCTTCAAGGTTCAGTTAAGCGAACTTAAAGCATGGCATATGAAACACTAAGTAAAGAACCAGCATTCAGTCTTCCCTGTTCTTTTGGGTTTTGTTTGCTTAGAAAGAGTGCAAAGATGACAGAAACCACCTTCAAGTCCAGTCTTTCACAACTTACATATCCTATGTATCTCTCATTGCATAAAATCAAAATACATCACAAAGATACCATTTCACTTCATGAAATATGCTTTAGATTGTCTGTAATCTTAAAGGGCAAAAGATGACCACCTACATTAATTTTAGTTAAAACAAATACTTCATATAACAGCATGTATCTAAAGAAACACATTTCAGTGTTAAAATAGCACATTCACGTTTAAAATCTCCACTAGACTACTACAAAGTAATAATTAAAAAAAAAAATAGAGACGGGAAGAATAAGTCATCAGTGCTGCAAACACCAGGATCATCAAAACACACACCAGAGCACCCACCAGAATGCACTGTATTTTTAGAAAGCCAAAATAATGACTGAATTAATTACGTGCACACAATTTGTGTGCAGAAAAATTATTTCCTCTACCAGTCTAGGGCGACTACTTTTGTGGAAGGAGTCAAGAGAGATGTGGAAAAGGAATATTATGCATGCAATAAAAGCTATCGAACTGGAGATTTTGTCCAGAGCTGTAACCTTGACTCCTAGGCAGCTTTTAAGTGACAAACAGCACAGAACAAATGCACGGTAATACCCATTTGCTCAGAGTCAGAACAACATGACAGCACTAATGCAATTAAACCAGCAAAGGTATGCAGAGCTCTCAGCTTGTCTGGCTTGGTGTTATGAGCGTCAACAGCAGCAACATTTAACTTACCACAAACCTCTCTATTCTGAGCAAGGCTTTCCAGAGATCTTCGGAGAACTGAAAGAGTTTCTTTTCTGCAATTCCTGCT
>NW_010168484.1:57637-62802 GCF_000695765.1 Mesitornis unicolor
CAATTTTCACACTTTTCATAAACAGTAGTTATACATAAGGTTTAGAATTAGAAGCCTTCATGAAGTAACAGATGAAGAATGAGATTCTGACAAAAGATGCTCCTACCAATCTACTTAGTGTACTGCAGTGCTTTTTGGTTTATGTTGCCACTTCTGCAAGTATTTGAAGATCCTTGCAGTCTTTTTAAAATTATGTTTTGCTTAAAAAAAATTTAAAAAACCTAACAGCAAATGTAGAAAAATAGTTTTCTTACAAATACAAAATGCCTACATTAAAAACTATAGGTTATGGCAAAACAGAAATATATATTTGCATAGAACAGGCCAAGAAATTTCTGCAGTGGAGAAATTATTTTGCATTATTTTACTTCACCTTTCAGTACAAAGTCCTGGCATCTTCAAGATGAGGTACACAAACCAGGTATTTCAAGGGCTTATCAGTTGTTCTCATAGAATCATAGAATTGTTGGAAGAGACCTTAAAGCTCATCCAGTGCAACCCCCTGCCATGGGCAGGGACACCTCCCACCAGACCAGGTTGTTCAAAGCCCTGTCCAACCTAGTCTTGAACACTTCCAGGGAGGGAGTATCCACAACTTCCCTGGACAATTTGTGCCAGTGTCTCACCACCTTCACAGTAATGAATTTCTTCCTAACATCTAGTCTAAATCTACCCTCTTCCAGTTTAAAACCATTCCCCCTCGTTCTGTCACTGTCTGACCTTTTAAAAAGTCCCTCCCTGACTTTCTTGTAAGGCCCCTTCAGGAACTGGAAGGCTGCAATGAGGTCCACCTAGAGCCTTCTCCAGGCTGAACAGCCCCAACTCTCAGTCGGTCCTCGTGGGGGAGGTGCTCCAGCCCTCTGATCATTTTCATATCCCTCCTCTGGACCCGCTCCAACAGCTCGATGTCCTTCTTATACTGGGGGTCCCAGAACCGGATGCAGTACTCCAGGTGGGGTCTCACCAGAGCAGAGGGGCAGAATGATGGAATTGCAAAGAGCTTTGATTGTGAAAATATTTTTGAGAAGCAGAGACAGTTATTGTAACTTTTCTGGTGTACAGAATTACTCTGAACTACAGGTGTTTGTAGGCTTTCTAGCCTTCACAGAACTTCCTGTACAACATTAAGATTTTACTTAACACATTAATAAAAAAGAGCCAAATAGACTGACTAGTAGACAATGCCAGCAATTTAATTTGCAGACGAGAAAGCAATATATAGCATCAGCAACAGCACTAAGTCTTATTTTAGCAGCAGGGTTCACTCTTGGCTGCAGAATCACAGCTGGCACCTATAACTTCTAAAGCAATATGCATGAATGATCAGAGAGGTAAGCCTAGGCAACAGCTCACAATATTAAAGGGCACACAAATAAACACACCTAAAGACTACCTACTAGAAGCTAAGGATGAGAGAAGAGGAGAAACACATGAAAAGCTAACACCATCAAATGGTAAGATCCATATTCCAGGCAGGAAAAAATTTGTAACTTACAGCATATAGCACATTTACTTCAAAAGCAAAGCACAGTTCTCCAGTTTACAACAACCTTTCTTCCCACACATTTAAAAAGAAAAAATCCTACACCAAATTCACAGACAGCAGGGGAGAACATTGACATACAGGAACCTCTGCCATTACAGCTCTATCCAAGAACCAAAGCATAACACATCACTCCCAGGAGGTGCTAGACTACACATCAGAACACCCACTCTTCCATTAGGAAAACCTGGAAATTCAGACGCCTCATATTTTTACGGAAAGATTTGCTATGAAGTTTCATCTGAAAATGAGTGATCAACACAACCATAAAAATTCTGAAGAGGAAACAAATAAAGCAACTTCCATACAGCTGAGAAGCTGTTTATGACCCAAGACACACTCCACCTTTGCAAAGCACTTCCCTAACACACCACACTGGTTCTTCCTACAGCAACCATATATCTGGCCCCTCTAGATAAATACGTTCTTCATGGACAAATGCACAGCGGTCAAGTGGCACGAGTCAGTAACAGAGTTCCAGAGGAATAGAACAGAGATGGAGGTATAGTATAAATAGATTCGTAGGTATATTTGTTCAGTAGCAATCTGTATTCATAACAGGTTATGGTCCTGCGTTCCCATTCTTTCCCTGCTCATCACAGGGATTAACTCATTTTCACTAAGGGTCTTATCCCTATGTACTTATACCCTGTTCCCATGACAAAATTCATCTTCACCCTCATTTACCCCCACACTTCCTAGACACACACCAATACTTATCAGTATGACCTCTGCTGTAATCAGCAGAAACAAAGGAGGGGAAAACTACACAACAGAAGTCAAAGCAATGGGAGCGAGGGGAGAAAAGCAGAGCAAACATGACTGGTACCTGCTGTAACTTGTCTCAGTATGACAGAAGACAAACAGAAAATCTCCTTCCTGACACATCAATTCCCAAACCAATATTCCCAACACAGACATACCACCTGCATCTTCCCATGTGCTTCCTCTGCACTGCAAGCTATGCCCTTGAGCTGCTGCATGCTCTGGGAGAGGCAGCCAAAAGGGACGCAAAGGACTATACCTGTAACATAGTTGTTGGGGAAAGAAAGACAGGAAAAGGAGGAAGAAACCAGTAACTCTGGATAGCAAAGAACTGAAGATGCGAGAGACAAAACTGACTAGAAGCCTTTGATTCCACAGTGCCATTCCTCTCTCGCTCTACTGGAAACAGAAGATAAATTGATGGGGGATGCTGAAGTCCAATTTCAAGCTACAGATTCAAGTATGTGACACAGCCTCTGCCTTGAGGGAGCCTGACATTAACGGCAGTGTTGTCAGCTAGAACCAACATCACCAGATGATGAGGGTACCTCTGCAGGTAAAGCCTATTTCAAAATATCACTGGCCTTCCGGGTACCTCCTTACTCCCATCCCCTCAAACTTCCTGCTATAAAATACAAGCAGTCTAACTGTCCTTTCTTCTCTTCAAACATGTGTTTGAATTCTTCTTCCACATCATCCTTCCCATTGCCACACCACTGCGTAGCCCTGTAACATGGCAATGCCACTACTAGTGGCAGTTCACAAGCTCCGCACCACATTTCCAAGGCCTTAGGACTAAAGCCTGTCAGGCTTATTTTGGCTGAACTTTTCTTGACCTGTCTGCAACTTTTACTCGATTTAGCTGTGACAGCAATTTCTCTAACTAACCAGGTGCCTATGCCTAATTGGTTCTACTTTCATTTACCCAGGCATGCTGCAATCACAGTTTCACACAGATAGCAGCACCAAGCAGTTACTCTGTAGAGAATGAGATATTCACAACTCCAACACAATGATGTGGTGCAGAGAAACACAGGTGTGGTATGGTGGTAGCAGCCCTGAGAAGTGAGGACACATGATACAGCAGAGAGGAGTGCAGGCGTGGAATAAACAGAGACAGATTGTCCAGGACTCTGCCCTGGGCAACTCACCACTCACCAGCAGTTGGCTAAGAGAAATGTAGACCTGGACAAAACTGGTTTTATGGGTAACAAACAAATAGTATCTGAATATGGAGCCTTTTACATATTTGGATGTAACATGGAGTTGCAAATCAATGAAAAGCAAAGGCACATAAGCAAGCATTACAAAGCTATCTCAAGTGCATCCTAGTGTGAGGAAGATGAGGCCATCAACACGAACAATCATATTGCTCCTCGTGAAGGACACCTGATGCTGACAATTCGCCATAACAGCTCATGACCACCAGGATGAAACCACTGACATTAGGACTCAGTGAGATGGCAAGCATAACTACTTTAACTGCATTATTGCTTTCTTTCTCTGTAAGAATTAGATCTACACTAACAAGCATGCTTTTAAGATTTCAATTATTCAAACAATAATTCTTGGCTTCTCTTTTAAGGTATGCTACTATTTTTCAGACATACATGAGATTTTGCACATAGCGCCCAACAGAGACCTATGCTCCGTAATTTACGGACGCACAGAACCACAAGAGAATAAGGGATCCATCAGGTATGAACCAAGACTCTCAAAGTTTCCCCCTGCACAGAAACCACTGTCACTGGAAGGGCCTCAAACAGTGATGCTTCAGTACCCAGAGGCTTCTGCACAATTCTGGCATCTACCATAACAGGTTCAAAGACAAGTGTTTGGCCTTCTTTCCTTTAGAACATCAAAATCCAAGCACACTCCCTCTTCTTTCTCGGATCACACTTGACTCATCTCCTTGTCAGAGCTGCTCCAGGACATACCTGTGAAATACAGCCTGTGAAACAAACTTATAACAAACGACACTACAAAGCAGCATATGCGGTATAGCAAAGGGTGTAAGGAAATGTAGTCAGATAAGCAAAATACTCATTACCCAGAAAGAGCCAGAGAAACTAAAAGTTCACATCCTAAAACCTGGTAAACTTTAACAATCTTAGGTCATGAACATCAACATCTCAATGCAATACACATCTAGGTAATAAAAAATGCTTAGAGAGGAAATAGCATTTTGTGAAATAACCTTCATAGGGAGTCCTTTCATAAAAGAAAAAACTAATGACTCAAAAAGGATATACAAAATGAGCAGCCTTGGTAAGGAAAAACAGTTGTACAGTTTCTAGGTCATCCACATTTTAAGTAGAGAGTTTTCATTTAACTCCCTGTCAGTATTAACAACTAAAAACACTCTCCAAATTGGCTATATTTTTGCATTTATTATTTTATAATGACAAGAAACATTTTCTCTCCTGCCAGAGTACACACACACGACATTAATCGGTCAGTGTTCCATATGGTTAATATAACTGCCATTCTAACAATCTCTTACAAAAAAAATTAGTTCACTGACAGGACAGACTCCAAGATGATATGCACTTAGGTGTACAAGGGATCCTCTTATCCTGCAATCACTAATATATCTATCATCTGCGTTTATTAATGGTGCATAAATCACTAAGTTGTAACATGATCTATACTACTGTTTCCCATTAAAAAAAAAATTAAAATAAAAAAACTCCAACACTTCGGGCGCTGGAGCCGAAGCAAAAATCTCTTTTTAGCTGACAGTCGAGGTCTGCACTCACAACCAGGGGCCGCCTACCACTGCCTGCCGCCGGACAAGCACCCCAAGATCCAGGGCGAGGCTCGGGAGGCGCCTTTCCGAGGGAGCGCAAAGATGGGT
>NW_010168485.1:0-26665 GCF_000695765.1 Mesitornis unicolor
GGCGGGATCGCCCCGTCCGGGCCGTCGTAGGGGGGAGCTTTAACATGGATTTTCCCCTGAAAATATTTACTAGTGGGTTTCGGAGCGACTGCTCGCAGTAGTAAAGTGAGTCAGTGTATGTGAGGCAGTGATGCCCGCCGCTTTCTGCGCCTTCACCCTCCGGAGTGGAAGGAAAATTATGTGAACGTCTAGTCGCGACTGTTTTATTAATTAGAAGTGGTGCATCGAAGAGAAATAAAAAAAAAAAGATAAAATTGCAAGAAAAATAATCGAGTTGGGTTTAAAGCAGTTTGGGAATCGCTTGGCCAATGCACCCCCAGCATCACTGGGGCTTTGCAGTCTGCGGGGCAGCACCGAAGCAGAGCATCCCTGCTTCCTGCCGATACAGCCTAACCGGTGACCATCAGAGCACTGGAAGATGTCCATGCTGCAGAAAGTGTTTAATGCCATGGCTTGTAAGCACGCAGCAGGAGGTCAGAGGTGGGATGGATGGACAGCACAGCTGCTTAGCATCTCCCCTGAAAACTGAGAGCAAAATGCCTGGGCTTCGGAAAGCTCCATCTCTTCCTGGAAAGGGCTGGGCCGGAATATGCCACTTCAAAAAAAAAGGACTTAACAAAGGGTTCATTGTTTGAAAAGTCCAGTTTCATCAAGTACCTTCTTGTAGCCCAGTTTCTGAGTCTGATTTCTGTGCTATTTGCTGTGAAGTCTTTTTGCCTGTGCTCGTGACACGAGCAGGTTTGTGTGACTGTCTCACCAACGTGCCTGTGTTATACGGGAGGCTTTGGTGGGACAGGGGCAGCAGCTATACCACAGCCTTGTGATTTAGCAATGTTAACACAGTGAGTGTACTTTGTTGTAAACCCAAAACACAATAACCTGTGTTTGTTTTGCTAGAAAGGTGCTGCAGGGGAGCAGTTCAGCCACAGCTGGTACCAGCAAAGCTTGCACCCATGCTCTTTTTTCCATACCGAGAGAGGCCAGAAAAGCTGACTTTTGTCTGTATGCCGGTAGTGAATCATACCTCCTCATTCCTGGATGATATAACTGAGCCTGCAGAAATCTGGGAGTAGGCTGGCCTGAGACTGCCTCGCTTGCCTTAGAAAATCCACCCAACCAAACACCATAATTTGTCTCACAGAGAGCTGGAGGACCAGTTTATGTCCCACTTCTGCTCTTGCTGTTCGGGGATGAGCAGCATTTCCCCAAACAAGGGAGTTAAAGACGTGCACAAATGCAGCATGTTGGCACTGGCATCTCCTCTCTCCTAGGAGGGAAGAGAAAAAAATCCTTTCTGCAAAAGAAACCGAGTTTGCTGGAAAGTAGCAACAATGAAAACAGAGAAAAGGAAAAGAGCAGCAAAAATAATGGAGAATGCAGCTCTGTGGAGTCAAACATTTTCCACTGGCATTCATCAGGGCTTCATTACTGGGTGGTTTCTAAAATGCACTCGGGCTGGAGCGGCAGGCTTTGCTGCACAGCACACCGACGGGGTTTTCAAAGTATTTTGCTGCAGAGGAAATAGATGATCAAAACACAGAAATCCCCACTATTAAAGTATTCATTTCAAAAGCTGATGGGAAAGCTGCTGGCTCCCAGGCACTTTCTCTTCAAGGCCTTTTGAGTCCTCAGCCTAGGTTAACCCATCATGTAACTTAGGGCTTGTCAAAAAGCTAACCCAAGTAAAAGACAATTAGAATTATCCAAATCAATATAAACTTGTGGGTGTGCTTATTCCAAATGATTCCAAAATACATTAAACTGTGCTGAAGTAAAGGCAAGTTTGAATAAAAGTATCTGCAGTTGAATTGCTCCTGATGGAAAGTGCCCACATGTAGAACAACCCTCAGATTTCAGAACTGCATCAGGAATTAATTTGGCACCCCTCTGTCAGCAATAGATGCTTTTTTTCCAGGATTTAGGGAAGAACATTAGCTAAAGAACTCCACATTTCACCAGTGCCTCATTTTCCTTCATTTGCCCACACACCCTTTCACATGTGCTTTCTCTGAGCAAAGCCAATACAATTTTGCAGCCTGCAAGGGACCCAGTCAGACTCTTACATCGATCAACCAAAGGGGGCTCATAAATTTCCGTTTTTGCCTTTGATAACTTAAGAATTTCTCAATTATATTTTAAGTCATTTTCAAAAACTATTTGGAGTCCTGCTTCTGGAACAGCAATCAACAGAACCAGCAGATAATATGAATGTTGCTGTGGGAGCAAACCTCAACACCCAGCTGAAATGCAGTATCTCCAACATGCTCATTGTTCTGCCGAGTGCTGAAACTCTACGGCGAGCTCTAACAAGACCACACACTATTCAAAAGAGAGGTCAAACGTGTTCATGAATTCAATCTCATCACTCCACTCGCTTTATCTTTTTCTCCCTCCCCAATATTTCCCTCGGTGTTTGTTTCCAGTATTTTTCCATCCCAAAGTCTTATCACCTCTTTGTTTCTTTTTTGAATATTCCATTCTGGCTCTCCTTTGCCACTGGTGACACTCTTGGCTTCCTTCCTTTGTTATCACAGACTGACTGGGTAAACTACAGATATCAGGCTTTGTGTTCCATTTTGAATAAGCATTCAGGTTTTCCATTTGCCACCCTCCCAAAGTCCCACAGAGGTCTCATGCTTATCTAGGAGGCCTGATAATGATCCCCTCAACTTTGTTTTTTAACATCTGCCCACATGAGAGTAATTTCAAGCATCGCTATGGCTTGATAGTACTTCTCCACGTCAGGAGATTTTCTTGCTCTACAGATTGCCTTCTTCTGAACTATGGCTATTTCTCCTTAGAAAGAGAGGTTTCAGAAGGCTGAAGTTAGCCCTGAGTCCTCTATAGCAGCAGGCTGGGTCTAGTGGAAGTAGAAATTAGATCCTCTGATATTTTCACATCAGTTTAAGGGTGATAAGTTGATGTATAGGTTGTTACAAGCATTTTCTTCAATGTTTTCCTTCTTGTTAGGATAGAAAGTAGTCATTTATAAATTGCTTGATAGATACAATTTGATTACCAGTCAGTGATAAATGGCTGTCCTCTTTGCACTGCCCCCAGGCTCTTCGTGAAAGATTGTCTCTTTAGTCTGTGAAAAAAATACCTGCTAAACCTTATAAGTTCAATAAATATCTATATTTGTCAGAGAAATCTGCGAAAAGCTTGCAAAGACAAAGCTGCTTTTCTTCAGAGTTTAAGGTAGAATTCAGTCGCTTTACAGATGGATTTTTTTTTTCTGTGAAAGCCTAAAAATCTCTAGCCATACAACGGTGATTGCTAAAGCAGGGGCATCTGCCTTGGCTGCATACAGCTCAACTTGACAAGCAGCTCAGCATATCATCATGCACTTTCTGACTTACTCCTGGTGAGCACAGCTTGGGTTTTGAAGTGGCTCCATGACATTCGTGTGGCACTTGCAACTCCCCTAAACCAGCAGCATCTTCTTGTAGAGCCACCCAAATATTTGTGGAGTCCCCAGCATGGCTGCTGGCACCTCTGTTATCTTGTAGTTTTGCCAGCTACCTCTCCATTTCCAGCTAGAATATGTTTCACTGCACAATTAACTATTCAACAAGGATACGTGACCTGTAACTGGAAATGTGCTGGGAATTACTGTTTTCACTCATCTTTCAGTCATGCCTAATTTACCTTCTAGAAAGGGCACATTTGGAAACGCTAATCCAGTACAATGATGGAGAGACATCTGAAGAAGATGAAGTTAACAGTCAGATGTTTTCTGGCCAAAGATGTAGATTAAAAGGACATTTAAAGTGTGAGAAGGTGATTACTTGGCACTAGTACAAATTGTTAGACTGCAAGAAGTTTTAGTAAGAGTTCATTTGGCAGGTCCCTACTTCATATAGAAGGCTCTTGAGAAAAGTATTAACTGAACTTCTGTTGCATTCACCTGCCTTTGGGTGAAGAGAGGTCTGTAATACATTATATCCAAAGACGCCTCTTATACTCCTGCATAACGCAGAGATGATCTTTACCAACAGTCAGTTCTCAGTGGAGTTCACATGGTGCCTGTTCCCCTCCCCTGGTCCTTCTGCTGCCACCTTGGAAGTCCCCCACACTGGACCAGGAGCCAGAGCTGGGCATGGCACAGCTATGATGAAGAGGGGACCTGGACAAAGGCAGCCAGGTGGCCTTCATACACCAGAAAGTGAAACTCCCCGTATTGCTCATTGAAGTAGCAAATTCCCGTATGATGAAAAGATCATTTTGAAGTAACTTTCATCAAGTTCAGAAATACTTCTTGCAGCTTATTTACCCAGAGGTTCCAGATGGATGGCCTCTCTGAAAGAGCTTTTATTGGCCTGACATCTAATGTAGCAAACTAAAATTCCAAACTCCAGATCATTTTATCACCTGGGAATTTAAATACTGCTATCATTAAGGTAAGGAAAGTATTTTTGTAGCCCCTCTGTTTCAACTCAAGGTGGTTACCCAGGGTACAAGGTCATTCTCTTTCAGTGTAGCTCCTGTTGGAAATGTTTTAAACTAATGTACATATCTGTTTCATAGGGTGCACTTTTTAATCCATAAAAGCATCAAGCATCCATATTTAATTTTTAAATCTAAGATAGTTCCTTGGCTGCAGGGTGGAACAGTCAATATTGCTCCTTTAGATCATTTGTGAACAGTTTAATACAGACATTTAACATCTAAAAGTAGCTTTAAGCACCAAACTACATGTTAGCTTGTGGGTTGGGCTCCAGATTCAGTGGCTCATGGTTTGTGTTTGAAACTCATTTGTTGTGAGTGTTCAGTTGTATGTTCAACAGCTGGTTGTTCCTCTTAGTATTTGTGATTGGAAATGGTCCCTGGAAGTGATGCTGATCACATGAATTCAAAATTCTTGTGGGAGTAAAGACTCCAAGCAATGTTTCATGGCATTTGTGTGATTTGCCCTCCCAGTTGTCAGCGTTGCTCAGAGAATAACCTCTTTTCCTTTCTTCTATTAATCAATAGCCTTGGCAGTTTAATCTTAATTTCCATTTTCTAAATGAGCTCTTTCTGGTGCTTTCCTAACCTGATGGAATTCACATTCAGATTCTTCAGGGTTTCAGTTTATTTCTTTAAGCAACGGTTAAAAAAAATCTTAAATATCCCAAAAAACATCCTGTGAAAACAGTTAATTTTGAAACTCATTATTTGTATCAAGCACAGGCAAATCTCAACCCTGTGGCAGATTTAACTGCAGGTTTCCAAAGGATTACTTAATTTATAGGCTTTGCAGGATCTCTTAGATCTAAGTCATTATTTTGGCTTTTAAAAGTTCCTTGGCAGATGCCCAAGTCTTGGGAGCTGTCATTCTGAAATCTATTGAATTAATTTGTTTGTCTAAATCATTTCTAAAAAGTTTATCTTGTGGATCTAAGCATCCCACAGAGAAAAATCCAGCTGTGATAGAAATCATTAGGTTAATGAAAGAAATCTTGTTGGTGGAGTAGAATTTCTTCTGTGATCACCTTCATGTAGAGCAGACTGCTGCCTCCCAAGGCTTTCCAGCTTCGTAGGACTGCTATGGAGAAAATGATGCAAGAAGCTATACTGTGCAAGGCCAGATCTGTCTTTGATTCTCCTAAACACCACGCAGCAAACGCAGATTCACAGTAAGGACAAAGGAGAATCCTTTGTCTTTGTAAAATGTCTACAGAGGGTAAAAAGCAGCAGGACCCAACCCAAAGTGCAGTTTATTCTTATGTTCTGGCAAATATTAAGGAGATAATTTTTACATGTTACTCTAATCCATGCTCATCAGATCAGCCATTTACCAGAACTTCATATGGCTGAGATTTTGCAGCTTGCTGAACAGCAAGGATCAATCCCTACCTCACAAACATTGCAGACTAACAAGATAAGAGCCGGCGGATGGATTTCCCATGGGGAAAACACCCAGAAGCAATGACCTGGCATGGCCGGCTTGTGTCGGGGCACAGCAGCAGCCTGGCCTTGATAACACGCAGTTTCAAGGAAGTCTGTGGAGGAGGACAAGGCAGCTCGTCAGGGTTCATGAAAAGCTGAAAAATATTCCACTGTACTGTTTACAAACAAAACACAGTCCTTTTATATTCCCTGCTTCCTATCAGTTTTGCTGAAAAATGAATTGGCTCTGTGTTCAACACTCTGAGTCCCAATTTCCATCTCAGGTGGCAGAGCAAACAGATGAGCAAGTGCCTGTTAGCTTGGGTCTAATCTTACTTCTAATCCCCAGACTGTGACTAACCCGGTGACGAGCCTGGACAGAGTGAACCAGGCAGACAGGGACCCTGCCACCACTGCAACCATCCCTTTCCACCACCGTGGCCATCCCCTGCCACCACCATGGCTGCCCTGCTGCTCAGCCACCCCCAGTGGCTGCACCAGAGGAGATTCTCAGCTCCGTTTCATCTCACCCGTGAGGCTGCAAGCCCAGAATACATTGAGCAGATGCAAGGAGCTGGTCTGTTTGCTCTGGGCATGTGGGACGTCCTCCCGATGGCTTCAGCTGCTGCCCTGGCCCTGCTGTTCCTCTACAAGAGCTGTGTTGTCTTCGCAGGCGCTGCCGTGTGACTGATGAGCAGCAGTTGAGAAAATAAGAAGAAATATTGGCATAATATCGTAAACAGAAGATGAGATTACAAGTGATCTGCTTTTTCTGTAAGGCTAATTGTTTCCCATTACGGGATTAAATGGATTGATTTCCCGTCAGAAACGGTGCCTGGAAGAACAAAGTCAAAACCTCTGGTATAATGTGAGTCACTTCACCGAGCAGCTAAACACTGAGCTTTTGTAATTTTTTCTTGTGAAATCATGACAGATGTCAGCTGCTGGTATATTCTGCAAACAAATTTGGTACATTTTTATTACCATTATTTCATACATTAGAAGCCAAGCGATTGTACCTATTCAGCAGAGGAGGTCCCCAGCCTTTCTTTGGGATTTCAGCATTTATCACCCCAACTCTTGACTCCGTTGATAGTGATGCTTCCTTTTTTAGGTGTTGTACAGCTCCAGAATGCAGACAATGGGAGAAAATGAAGCTGAATATTCTCAATTTATGCAGGTCAAGGAAAGTTTGCCTTTTATCATTCAGAGATAAGCACAGCAAACTGTTCTTGAAAGGCTGAGTTCCACAGATGCCGGTATAAAGCCTCAGCAATCACTAAAGGTGGGTTTTACCAAAGCTTCCCCAGGCATTTCAGAACATCCCACAGCCTTCCACCGATTGGGACAGAAGGACAAACAGTACGATAAAAAATGAAGGGATAAGCCTTGTGATATCTTATCCCTGCACATTCTGCTATAATTCATTTAGCCCAATTCATCAGCTGCTGTCTCGCCTGTGTGAAGGCATTCAGGCTGTGCCAAGGGCATCCGATACGCTGTCCCAGGGACAATCTGGCATGAGTGGTCCTCACCCAGTGTAAAAGGCTGCACCCTGCAATGTGTAAACTGAATGGCAAGGGAAAAGCAATGCTGAAAAAATTGTTTATGGTCTGAGAACAGGACGTACAGCACTCAGTTCAGGTCAGTACTTAGCATGGATGCTTTCTACTTCCACTCAGGCTGTTCTTCAGCATTTACATAATTTGTGTCATTTATAGAGGCACCGGCATCTTCACCCTGCAGGTGAAAACCACTAATACACAGTCACAGCATCACTTCTTATTGCCTTGGGGGAATTGAAGCAAATATCCCCTAGAATTAAATGGAAAATGAGGACCGTATTTGGTGGTGTTTATCCTGGATGTGAGAGGCATGTTTAACAATTCAAACTCTCCCAGTTTCCCAAATTCATCGGTCTGCTGGAGGAGGATTTCCAAAAGTCTTTTGAAAAATATTTTGCTTGAACTTTGAGGTGAAATGCTATGAGGTGCTTAAGTTAGATGGAAGAAAAAACATTCATCATCCATGAGCATTAAATGAAGAAACTCAAGAACTGTAACACCAAATGAAGAAACTCCCTACTGACATCATGGGCTTCAACTCAGCTTTGATTTTTCAGTTACTATAAAGAGACAAATGGACTAAACCTTCCTCCCACTACCAGTCCTTGCAGGACAGAATTACAACACTTTGGTGTCCAAATCTTGCAATTTCTGGGAACGAATCCCCCAGACAACAAGCAAGACCAAAAGCAGCCAAATAACATGCAAATATAATTTTCAAGATTGCTGTAGCAATTCAAGATGGGCCTTTAGATTTATTAGGTTTCTTGTTTCTCTCTTAATATTACCTGAGTTCACATTTGTGCACCCAGATTACACAAACGTAATAGCACAGATTCAGAAACCTTGAACACAGGGATAATTACTGAGTGGGCAAAAAAAAAAGTAATTGCCAATATTTGTATTCTAGTACATAAGCAGGAATTCATAAATGCTTGCAGGAATGTAACATATCAACCTCCTTCTACAGCCGTATCCTGTTTCTTTTGTTTCCTTTGCTGCTTTTGCAGTGACTGTTGCTACAACACCATCCATCACTGCTCCTTTCATCTGTCAGGCCCTCCAGCCACCCGCCCACAGCTCCTCAGGTCTGAGCTGTCTGGATTTCCCCCATGTTTGTTGTTTTAGGGTGTAGATACCCAACCTTTTCAGCTACAGCTGTGTGGGTGATGAAGTTATCCCCTCTGGTTTCTCAGTACACTTCCTATACCTGTTCAGCTGGTTGTGTGAATAGGTTTCAGTCAAACAAGATTAGTTTTAGCAGGTTTCCTGGTAGGGCATTCTTACTGGGGACTGAAGTGATGGCTAAGGTAGGAATGGTCTAGGCTGAGACCGAGAACATGATGGCTGCAGTCAGAGAACAATGCACATCGACATCCCTCTTCAGAGAAGAAGGCCAACACATCCTGGGCTGCATCAGAAGAAATGTGGCCAGCAGGGCAAGGGAGGGGATTCTGCCCCTCTGCTCTGCTCTCATGACACCTCACCTGGAGAACTGCATCCAGTTCTTGGGTCCCCAACATAAGAAGGATGTCGAGCTGCTGGAGCAGGTCCAGAGGAGGGCCATGAAGCTGATCAGAGGGCTGGAGCACCTCTCCTATGAGGACCGACTGAGAGAGTTGGGGTTGTTCAGCCTGAAGAAGAGAAGGCTCCTGGGAGACTATTGTTGTCTTCCAGCTCCTGAAGGGGTGCTATAGGAAATCTGGGGAGGGACTTATTACAAGGGCAGGTAGTGACAGAAGTGGGTGGAATGGCTTTAAACTGGAAGGTGGTAGATTCAGACTAGACATTAGGAAGAAATTCTTTACTGTGAGGGTGGTGAGACACTGGCACAGGTTGCCCAGGGAAGCTGTGAATGCCCCCTCCCTGGAAGTGTTCAAGGCCAGGTTGGACAGGGCTTTGAGCAACCTGGTCTGGTGGGGGGTGTCCCTGCCCCTGGAAGAGAGTTGGACTGGATGAGCTTTAGGGTCCCTTCCAACCTAAACCATTCTATGAATCTATGATTCTCTGATTTTGAAGGATTTGTCATTACTCAGAGAAATAGGTCTGACATTTACTGGAGTGCAAGGAAACAGTGAGAAAGAAATGTGTTACTCAGAAACTGCACTGGCCAGGCCAAACTCCTGCCTTCAGCTGCATCTATGCAACTCATTTAGGTTGAGAGTGCTGTGTTGCATGATTTGGAGTAGAATTTGTCCTCAGAGTTTAAATAAAATAAATTATATTTAAGAACCTGCAAGGCTGTTAGGTGATGTTAGACATGTACCAAAACACGTCTAACAGCACTGAAAACTTTGATCCAATATTCAGTGACGTGAATAGAAAAGCTCCCACCAGTGATGGTGGGAATGTCATTCAATGAGCACCTTGGCTGTTATCTTGACTGTTTAGTGAATATTAGGATAATCTACCTAACAAAGAGTCAAATCATGCTATTTCTTTTCTAACACATGCAGCTCCTTATGTTCCTCATCCTTCCGCCGGCTTTCTTAGGAAAGGGTATGACCTGACCATAGGGTAAAGATGTTTTATGTTATAAAAGAAACAAAACCCTCTTAAAATTTAAGTAACGTGGAAAGCCAATGTTATGAACATTTGAAGCATTTCTCTGCTTCGCGCACAGTATTAGATTATGGTAATGAATCTACATCTGGACTTGAATTTATTATTAGGAAAATAACTCCCATCTGCTTCTCTAACTGAGACTTTTAAGGGCCTTTTGCAAATGTTATTTGCAAATATGTCCTTGCACACAGGATAAATAATGTTTCTATCAAATGTGTGAGATTGTGGAATCAAATGGTTAAATAACCAGTTCCAAGACAAACAGGCAGCTCGTGCTAGAAATCGTACCCAGTCTTCTAATTCAGTCTCCTGTAGTTTAAGCAAAAGATGGATGTGTCTGAAAAACCCGTGCAGGGCTGAGAGTCTTCTTCTGTCCCATCATTTGCCCTGAGATCCATCTGGATATAGCACCAGCTAGCAGGAGAAGCTGAAGGTATTCCACCAAAAGGAAGCAATTGCATCTTTTAAAGATATACAAAATAACACTTGGTTGCCAAAGAATATGGTATTTTAATGGATGTTTAGGAATGCAAGGTGAGGTGTTACAAGATCAAACAAATCCTAGCAATTCTGGGAGCTCATAAAATGTGCAGGAAAGATGAATTGTTCAGCCTTTTTAATTCTTCTGGGCTTCTTTGAAGATTTAATATGTTTTTTTGGTTGGCTTTGAATCTTAATGGTCCTCTAAAGCTCATTATTGCCTGCACTTGACTCTTTTCAACAAGAACTTGTAAGGCCCAAGTTCCATCATTTTTCTTTAGTTCACCCCAAGAACTGTTCATTGCTTCTTTCAATATCTTAATTTCAACATTACTTTTAAAGCAATCAATGTCGCAGCTGAGGGAGAGAGAACACAAATACTTGGTGCAGGTCGGTGTTTACTTTTCTGTTTTCATGGATGCAGAGTTGATTGTGCCTGTTCAGAAAGTCTCAGGAGAAGCATGAATAGTTGAAACATGTGTTCAAGGAAGCTTTTTAGTTTATGGATCCCCAGGTACTTTTCCAAGTTATACTTTTGTAGAACTTCTAAGGTAGGTGTACTATTGTCCTAAACACATCACTCCTCATCTAAATACATCCCTCTGGGACAGCATGGCCAACCTTGTCACACCTTTCAGGTGTGTGTCAAGTGAGCATTTCTCAAACCCTCTTCACGAGAGGTCAACATAACCTTCTGGGGAAAATTAAAAATAATTTTATTTCTTGTGTAGTGTTGGAGCAATGGTTTTAATTTACAGCCAAATAAAGAAGTTACTTCAGGGATTGTGTTTTTCCCCGTTTCACTCGTATGCAGAAAGAATGTATGCGTTTGGGTGGATTTCGGCAGCAGTTTTGCTGATTGCTTTGGGATGTCTCCAGTGGTTGGTGGCCCCAAGGTGTCAAGGCAGTGAAGAGAGGACCAGGGAGCACTGTGGGACTGTTCCTGGCCCTGCTCTGCTTATCCCTGACAGATGCTCATCGCTAAGGCTTGATTAGAGAAAGACTTTACAGTAAAAGAGTTATTTCAGGTTGGAGCCCAGGCCATGGCTTTTGTATGTGCTACAAGCTTTACCACCATTCGCCTTGCAGACATATACTCGTTAGCACATGCCAGCCAACACACACGAATGAAACATCTTGGAGAATCACAGGGCATGTGAGGCTGGACTGGACCTCTGGAGGTCGTCGGACCTGAGCTCTGGCTCAGAGCTGGGCCAGCTATGAAGTTAGAAAAGTTCATTTGCAAATCAGATGAGGTCAGAAGAGCTGAAGAAGGAGAGATGTCTAGTGCTTGTGAAACACCACAGAAACCTCCAGTGTCATGATAGTCCATAAAGTGAAGCTGGGATGGAGCAGGCACGTAGCTGAGTTCAACAGCAGAGAGGTTTCTCTGCATCTCACAGCGACTGAGCATCAACTGCTGATGACTCATTTGGAAATGATTTGTTGGCAGCTTGTCCCCAACCAGCACACAGCCTCCATCCAACCATTCTCGCAGACTCCCGTGCTGCACACGCCGTCTCCGTGCTGTCGGGCAGGGATGAAATCCAGCTGACAACAATAGATACAAGGGGAAAAAAATCCCTCAGAGTTTCTGATCCTGTAAGGGATTTGACAAAGGAAATAATGAAAGCCCCTTTGCTGAACTTGGCAAAAAAAATTTGGACAGTGCTGTCAGGAAAATATTCTTCACTGAATGAGTGAGGCAGCTTATTAGCTCTTTTCTCATCTTTGACTATAGAGACAGAATTCATGAGTAAGAGGCCGTTACAGATGGTGTCCAACTGAATACTTACAACATGCTTAGGGAAGCACACTTTTTCTTTCCTTTTGGACAATCAAATATGATATTTTTATCCCAGACAGAGCTTTCTCCTCTGTAATGATGTAAGGTTCCTGTTAGCTCATCAGATTGGGTCATCCACTGTAAAAAGCCAAAAAGAGCCAAAATTGCACACCTCATTAGTTCTGAGCATCAGCTCGAGGTGGGATGGTGGGGACAGACTTTCTGCTGCTGAATCGCACCCAAGCGGCAAAGCAGGCAGGATGCAGAAACCTGAGCAAACAGCAAAGCATGATTCAGGTTTGAACAGAACTCTCGTTAATTTGTTTCCATTTATGGAGTCATTTTATGTTAGACAGAATATTATGCTACTTTATGGCACCTTCATTTGAGACAAAATATGTGATGACCTAATCAACTACTGAAATCCACAAATTATACCCAGGTGGCAAATTTATTGTTTGTGTTTTTAAAAGCCTTTTCTCTATAATCCTCCTCGTGGGCGGCTAATCAGCAAGGCTGGATCGCTGGCGTCGGTCTGAGTAGCTGTGTCCAAGTGCATTCATCTCTGCTGCTTTATGCCAGCTAACGGTTTGCCTTGTTTGTTTTCATGTTCCTATACTGAGAAAACTCTTAACTTCAGTTGTGATGCAGAAAGAGAGGGCTGAAAGCTGGAGTGGTTTTTGTAAGTGATAAAGAAACATCTTAAATTTCTAGGGGTGTCGGTTTGCAAGATGGGTGAGGAGGCTGTCCCAGTCAGAGCTGGCATGGAGCAGAGCAGTCCTTGGTGGCTATTTGGTAACCAAGATCTTTCAGGCTGCTCTGGTTGGGTCCTGCAGCTACTCAGCAGAGCCTCCTCCATGGCTGGAGTGGATCCGGCCCTTTGCATCTCCTCTTGCCACATCCCAGCATCTTGCTGCTTTGGACATGGTTTCTCCGTAGCTGGAGGACTCTGCTTCTCCCAGCTCACACTCCCAGGGTTGTGTAACTCCACTATAAAGCGTTCTCAGGAGGGTTTTTTTCTGTCTTGTGTTTTTTCCTCTCATAGGCAGTCAAATCACATTCACCTAAATCTTTCTATGGAAGAAACTAAAGTAATTTCCTTTGAACATTCATTTGAGGCTCGTTAGTTTATAAAGAAGTCTGGTTCTCTTCCATCGCCCTTCCCAGGCACTTCCTCTGCATTCCTGACCTGCGTGTCAGGAGGAAATGCAGGTGCGTTAACCTTCAGCTGCTGGCACCCGTCGCCATGGGAGAACAAAAGTGCAAAGCTCTATGCCTTGAATACTCAGCCCGATGATTTCCTAAATCCTCCCAGCATGGAAAGTTTGCAGCTCCTAGCTATAGATGCTAAACACTCTTAAAAAACCCAAACATTTCCCTATGGATCTATAGAATATATAGGGTCAGTTCTTCACAAACTGTGAGCCAGTATAGGCCTGGGAACTTAACAAATAGCTGTCGTGTCCTGTCGTGCATGGGGACACTTCCATGGTGTTTTGTATAAAACTTGTGTTTTCCTTGTTGGATGTGTGGTTCCTCCTCGGCTGACCCCCTCGCTGAAAGCAACCAGACATTGTGGGTGGGTGGATGCAGACAGATACAAGTTCCAAGTGATCTGTCATGCACAGATGCCCAAAAAGAATTTTGGGGTATGGAAAAGCTCTTTCTGGTCCACTGGAAGTGCCTGAGAGGGAAGTTTCTGCAGGAGGCTGGAGCCTGAATGAGATTTACTTTTGCCGAAAGCACTAAGGGGCCTCTAAACATTTTGTGTATTGGCTCCAGTCCAACCCACGTGAGCCTTCCCGTCACTGTGGCTTTTCAGACCAGGCCAGAAGAAGGAATGGATTGCTTGTGATATTTCCCAGGCATTTGCTTTACAGTCACTGAAGACGAAATGTAGTTGGTTTCTAATGAAACAGGGATGTTTCTAAGCATAATGAAGTTCTTGCCTTTGTTTTGCTTTTCATAACCCGGCATTACGTGACATATAAAACCACCCCATTTGTTTTCCATTGTCTGTAAGTAAATTCCCCCACAAGACCACCACTGAGCAGATGCTATCGAGGAGGCCAGCCCTGCTCCCGCAGTACCCCCAGCCTCAGCTCACCTTGCTGCAGAATCTTAACCACTGCATGATGCTGGGTGTGTTCATGCAGCACCTACCCCATGCAAACAGGTTCCTGGCATGGTATAGCCTACATAGGCACAATCTCTATCATGAACGTGTCACTGTTGTGCTACAGCACATGTTTAATCCCGATTTCCAGGGGCCTTTTTCAGCCAAATATGCAGTTCTGCTGAACCAAAAATTATATTCTACGATTCAAAACAATAGCATCATCTAGGATAGCAAAACCAGGACAGCCCTATACTCCATCCTGCAGTACAGCTGGAACAGTAATTGCACTTAATATTTTTGAGGCAGTGCAAATGCGTGTGCTTTGTTGGGAATGGTGCTCTGTCTCTTCCAGAAGCAAAACACATCTTTGTCACAAGCAGGGATCGCAGTGAATAAAATCACATGGTGGATGTGAGTAGGATATTGTGGTTCTGGCCTTCTAGCGTGAGGAGAAGTTTTTGTGGCAACAATTCCTGTTTCTATAGCATCACCCATCTGCGGATCCTGGTGAGGGAGCTGATCTGCCCCCCTTGCTGATATTGCCAGGGCTAATGGATGGAGACTGGAAATTGTGCTGTGAGATGAAGAAAGAGCTTTTTTTCAGGTTGCAAAGCTGAGACATGCAGAAATCAAGTGACCTTACAGATTATTTGGGAACAAAAGCATAGTCCGTGTCTTTCAAATTGTAATCCCATGAACTCCTCCGGAACCATCCTCTCTGCTGGGTCGCTTGGGGAGCCGGCACCACTCCTGGCAGCTCCCTGAGGAGCAGTGGTGCGGGAGCAGCGGGCAGCAGAAGCTGCCTGGAGGGGGCTGCAGCTCCTCTCCCCTGGCACTCGCTGCTCTCCCAGTTGAGCATTTTGGAAGCATGTGGAGAATCAAGCACGCCGCCATGGATGGTTTTCACGTAAAGTCTGCTGTGCTGGGTCTTCATCTCCTTCGGTGTCTGGAAGCCACATGAGGAGCACCTGCTTCTCTTCATGGACGATAACAAACACACCTATATTTCTCCTGCATTTAATGAAAGATTGAGTCCCTAAAGGACTCAGTACAAAATTTCTGCGTTGTTAAAGATGTGCCAATATTTCCGTCACAGATCTTCGGTTCCCACAAATGTTAGTGGGAAGATGTCTTCTAATTCACTGTGGCTGTGTTGGGGCCCTAAACTCAGTTCACTTCAGGATAGCCCTGAGGAAACCTGTTGTTTTCTAAATGAGGAAGAAATCATATATTCCACTTGCTGCGATTGCCAAGGAAAAAATTATAAAGTTGTTGAGTTTTTTTTTAACTTTAGGCTTTTTGATTTCATCCGCTAGGACCAGGTGCTCACAAGTGCACGTATGCTGATCTACACTGTTGGTGTAATGTTAGTGTTAATAACAATGTGACCAGAAAAATAATTTGATCCTGTTAAGAACATATGTTCCCACAGCTCTATCTTGTGGGGTTATCCAGTTGAACTCAGCCGATCTTGATTAATTTGAGTTTGACTACTGAATACACTGTTATAATTGAATTCAGGGCAGCAGTAATGCTCTACAGAATCTGGATTTCTAATTAATTCAAATAAATGTTTCATTAAAATGAATGGATCTTCTGCTTGGATGTATCAGCTCTTCCTTGTTACAGTCCTCCATGAGGAGAATATAAAGCTGCTGAATTCCAACATACATTTGCAATTAGTGTCACGGATAATCTCTTATGAATGTGAGATCTTTTGGGATACTCTCTTTACAATCAGTTTGTAAACAAGCTGATTTATAAATCAGTTTATTAGTAACCAGAGGTCAAATCTTTGGATGAGGGACACCTAATGAATGTCAGCTTCTCCTATGCTGAGCATCAGCCAACTTCACACATAAGGAAAACCAACCTCCCCTCAGACTTCCCCATTTCAGAACAACAAAAATAATCCATTCTCCTTGAATTATTAAAATTATGGAGAGGGTCAGCCCTGAGTCGACTGTTGAGAATCTGCGTGGCCTGGATTGGCAATCTGTGCAGCTCTGCATATTGCAGGCTGGGACCTGAAGACATCTGCTCCAGTCCTGGCTCTGCTGCTGTGGGAGCCGCACGAGCCCCATGTTGCCCCAACCCTGCCATAAACCAGAGAAATGTTTTCAGCTTCTGCTGGAAAACACCTGGAGATCCACAGAGAGGGCACAGCATCTCAGATTGCTGCTATTGCTCCAGGCATGAAAAACTCTCTGAAACAGCCTCTTTCTTTTGGAGTCTGCCCCCCTGAATAAACCGCACTATTCTGGATTATGAGCTAATTTAGAAACTCCACAAAGGCACTGTGCTTTAGAAAAGTTTTAAAATTAATTGTATTTTGGTTTGCTTTTTTTTAAGTAGGCTCTGAGGTTCACAAGGATTTGCTCTTTATTTATTCCTTGAGCCCAACCTACAATCTTTTGCCCTTTACCTACATGACAGTAGCCATTACAAATTTTGGACTGCAACAGCCAGTGTCTGCTTATACAGCAGGGTTACTGTCAGGGTTTTATATAGCATCACGTTAATTAATCACTGAAGATACACCTTGGGTTTACGTCACTCCATTGTTATTGGGCTGTGCTCATCCTGGCTAAGCATGGTTTATTTTCAGCTGCTGCCCTCTCCTTCCCTCCTGGCTGTTTGCATTGCCATGCCCTGACATAAAATATACAGAGGCATATTAGCGAGAAATCCCAAATTCCCTACCTTCATGGTAGTTGCAGCTGTGGGTCCTGGCCTGGGACAACTCCAAGAGGCTGGAGCCAGCAGTGCTAGAGCACCAGGGAATAGTGTGAGGAGCAGCTCCTCTGCAGCTGAAAAGCGCTGGCCAAATTAGTCACCCGTATGACTCCTGTAAGCATCTTGCTCAGACTGTGTTTGCTTTCAAGTCTGGAGAGTGCCTCTGCTAATGAAGCTTTGCCAATTGGTCTCAGCTGAGCTTCTGGCCCCAGGTGTTGTTTGACTTCTTCCAGTACCTGAAGGGGCCTACTAGAAAGCCTGGGAGGGATTTTTACAAGACAATGGAATGACAGGATGAGGCGTAATGGCTTTAAAGTGGAAGGTGGTAGATTAGATTAGACATTAGGAAGAAATTCTTTACTATGAGGGCGGTGAGACACTGGCCCAGGTTGCCCTGGGAAGCTGTGGATGTCCCCTCCCTGGAGGCGTTCAAGGCCAGGTTGGACAGGGCTTTGGGCAACCTGGTCTGGTGCGAGGTGTCCCTGCCCATGGCAGGGGTTGGACTGGATGAGCTTTAGGGTCCCTTTCAACCCAAACCCTTCTGTGATTCTATTATTTATTTGGGGAAATTGGCAGTGGTTCTTAAATGTGGATTTTTACTGGCAAAGACTGCACAGGAGTCTGGATTCTCCAGTGTATCCATTTTACCCAGAAACTCAGAGGTGGCAGAGAGGACACGTTTGGGCAAGCACCACCATCAATGAGGATGTCCGTTTGTGTGGAAAACAAGTAGGTTCCTAAAAGGTTATATTTCTGGTCTCCAAGGTGGCCAGCAGATGTGAGCAGGCACTGCAAGGTCTCCCAGTAATTTAGCGTAATAATGGCGTTAGCAAGGACCAAACAGCTAACTTGACTGTGAATGAAACTAATCACCCTGCCAGAGCAGGGCCACAAATACTTTAGGACCAATGAAAACAGACTGGCCCGGAATGAAATCCAGTCATTGTATCTCAATGACCATAACATCTTGTGCACATCTATTGCCAAGTATGTTGGGTTTTGGGTTATTTGACAAAATAACGGCCTCAGCTGCTCTCTGCTCTTTGGCTCTCTGTCAGGAAACCATGGAAAACAGGGAATCCTATTGCACAGCCTTGTAGAAAGGAGGTGAAAAAAAAGGAAAGAAAGTCAACATATTTTTTACAGTAATATCTTATTTACGGAAACAAGCAATCTGACGGATTTTGTGTGATTTTTTATCTCCTAGTGACAAAGAGGGGGTTTTTTTTGTGGGGGAGGGTGTTGATAAAGCCTCTCTGCTATTATCCCTTTGACCTCCGCATTACCCCAGCCGTGGCCGGAATGCCAGATGTACATCCCTGCACTTGAAGAAGTGAGGTTTAAAGGAAAAGTGACTCATCCAGTATGAAACCCTGAGGAAAAAAACCATCCCTTCGGATGGAGAGAGGTGTTAGACCAGCAGCTTAATTTTGGCCATTCGCTGCCTTCTCACCGGACTGACTTCTGGTTTAGCACTGTGCAACCACAGCTGCTTTAGGGTGGACTTTCAGGGGTAACACCTCAGAATCACAGGCACATGGGAGTGGGGTTTGTCTGGCCATAGGTGTTGTCACCCACGGGTAGATCACCCAGAAAAGAGCCTGTTTCCAGTGGAAGGGAGGAATAGAAAAAATCCTCCAGCCTGGAGTGCTGTTACGGGAAGGCAATGGAATAGGTGCTGTCTTGGCTTCTTGTCAGAGCTGGAGAAGACACAGAGCTGAAAGAGGCTGTATTAGAAAGATAAACCTGAAATGAGGAAGACCCAGCTCAGTGGGGACATGTACCAAGTACAGAAACTGCACAGCTGCAAAGTGAGGAACAACCAGCCACTTCTGCTGAGAATAGCTAGGGGGGCAAATAAATCAGCTGGGACGCACAGCTGTGACTGTGCATTGTGCACGCTGATCCTTTTCTGAGGCAGGTCCATGAAGTAAATGACCTTTCTGCGACAATTCCACTTTTTGGCACACTGACTGTGACCTTGCAGTGTTGGTGGGTTGTAACTGAGGCTCGAAAACAGACTTTTCCCCCTTGTGCTCTTGGTTTTAAAAAAAATCTGCCTTTACTTAAGTAAGAAAAGTGGCCTTTACAGATCTGCATGTGTAAATCAGGGTTTCACTATAACCACTCCGAGGACAGCTTCATCCAGTGGGTCACAGTCCTGTGCCATGTAATAACCCTCCGCAAATATTCCCGTGGTGGAGGGAGCAGCTTGAACCACGTAAATCTCCCAAGATAGGTATTTGGAGAACTTTTGATGCTGTTAATGAACTGACTGGAAACGGCACTGTAACAAAAGAGCCGGCCGTCATCACTCATATTTGGTTTACACTCTTAAACTCCATTGACTTCAGTGCTCTTCCCCCTCTGAGCTGCACTGATGTCGAGCAGTTCTCAGCTGCCTTAGCACTCTGGGGTGACTCTGGCCTGCAGCATCAACACGAGAAGCCGCATGGGCTCTGCCTCTCTGCTTCAATTTAGTGTCTGGACATTACCACCATTATGGTGGATGTCTCTCAAGTTGAGCCTCCAATTTGTTGCTCTGTTTGCTCCAACACTTCCAGAAATACTTGCCTGCCCACGTGTTTGGATCCCCTTGGCGGTCACGGGGCCCTCCGTCCCCAGGCAGAGGGGAAATTGCATGATCGTATGGAAAATACCAATAATGTTGTTAAGTTTTGTTGCCGTGGGAACGGGAGCTCAAACCAGAAATACGGCACATCAGACGGCGGAAGGCTGCCTGTTGTGGAGAATGCCCAGAGTTCTGTCTTTAAACAATGACATAGCAAAAGAATGAGACACGAAAGGCCAAGAGCTGCTCTGCGTGTTAGTCTTCCATTTCTTTTGACCTTTAACTGTAAATTGTCCCTCTTATGACTGTCTCATAATATAAGCTTATATTGTAAGTGATTTTTCATGCACTTGCATTGATAAATGGGACTATGTATTCCCCTCTTTCTCTCTTTGTGTGACTTTCTGTGAGTAAAATACTTCTTCAAGGAATGAAGGACTCTATTCACCTTCAGCCCATGTAAATATCTTACATTAACGTACAAATGCATGAGGCCTTCTGCAGTCTGTACCCAGATGTTCAATGTAATGGCTTTTCATCATTCAGTCTTATCACTAGGTTGCTTTTATTTAGGAATGAGCAGGATTCAAAGAGAAGCTGAACATTTCTGTGGTCAGTGAGCACATCTGCAGCTATAAAAATGTCAGGCCATGGAGGAGTAGGAAGGTCAAACTGCCCCACATGTGTCCTGCAGACAGCAGGACCTTGCTGAGCTCCCCGGTGCTGATTAAGGTACTTTAAAGAGCCAGGGCTGGTTCCCACCAACGCTGGCAGAACAGAGCTCGCCATCACAACCAGTCCTCACTTCCTCTGTCCTCAGAGTCCTTTCCTACCAGCATCTACTGGGATCCACCCTGTGCTCACGTATAGCTGATCTGATGCAATTAGAAGCAAACTATGGACTTCTGCAGCTTTGCAGTGAAAAGGAGTCAGCTCCTGTCATTTCTTTGCTGGGGTGTTTCCACCTGCACAAAATAAAAGCAGGCAAGTGCAAGGCAGTAATGCTCCAGGTCAGCCACCACCCCAGCTGCATCAAGGCACCAAAAACACCCAGTGAGAAGTGGCTCCTAACAGCCCCCATGCCAAACACTCAAAAATTACTGTTTCTTCAAAGCTGGTGGTAATTTGGTCTTCTGCTGGCTTACGACATCCACATCTGTGATGCATCACCAAAACACACGGCCAACCATCATATCAACAGAGGAGGAATAAAGAGCTTGAGCTAGCACGGAGGAGTGGTTTTCCCAAGGCGGGGTGGGGCGATCACACCATGACTCCCTCAGCTTTGAACCAGAGGCCCATGATGGCGACGCTGAGCAAGATCTTGTCGGCTGAGTCAGCCTGATGGGCCGGGGCCGTACAGGAGGGAGCGGGGTTATGGACAGGCTGTCAGACCCTCCCAGCGGGGCCTGCCTTTATTAGGTAGCGTCATAGCCGCTGGCCACTTTCCATTGGAGTTTTAAAAATGCTTTTAAAAAAAGTTTTGTGGAGACGGTGCACTAAACATACCGTACTGCAGTGAGAAACAGAGACAGCTGACAGGAGTGTCTGCTCAGGACTGGCTGAATTCCTGCCGTATTTGTAACATATTCCTTGCCCTTGCACTATCTGCCTGTGTCAGCTCTCAGGAGTTGTGTTACATTTCTTTTGTACTTCCTCCCTCTCAAGAAAGGTTTCAGCCCTGGGTCCTCTGCTCTTTCCCAAGGGGTGAAGGTTTCATGTGTGTGTGTCAGGCTCTGCTTGTCCAGAGCGAGTGGTTGAGGGTGGCCATGGTCTGGGCAGCCATGAGGAGGGGAGGGAAGGTCTGACCCAGGCAGGGCAGTGGGTTTCCCTCAGCTCACCCATGCTCCGGGATGCACATATAGGGTTTGTGGGTGACTCCATCCCTTCTCCCTTTGCATGACTCCTCTCTGCTTCCTTCATGCCCTCCTCCTGCAGCCATCCCAAAACCAATGCCAGGATGGTGCAGGGTGCTGCCATGGTGGCTTTGAGCCCTTTGATGCTGATAACTCTGTTGGGGCCCCAGGTGAGCACAGCCCACACTGCACAACTGTACAGAGCTGGGACCAGACTTTCCTGGCCACAGGGAGGGAAGCTGGTGCCCATCTCATGCTCCAAAGTGGGGTAGGGATGCAGGGTAATGTTCAGGCAGTAATATGATAAACTTTGGTGTCAATTCACTTCACCTTCCTTGACAAAATGTCTCTAAATCCATGAAAATAAATAGTTCTGCTGTGTCTCAGTTGCTTTTTCAGCCAGCAAGAGCTTGTGATGCAACTCCTGGCTGGGTGGTGTGAGGTCAGACACGGAGCAGCTAACATCAGATGGAGAGCAGCTAGCATTGGTTTCTTGTTCACCTGATTTCCCACCCAGCAAGTGACTGTGACACTTTAAGTACATTAATTTAGAAACAGGCCTTTTTAGGCACAGAGTTTCCGTAGGTCCCTGGAGGGGCCAAGCCAAAGGGGAGGTCATTCTTTCCTGCTCATCTGTTTCCTGGCTGCCCCAGCGAAGTGGTGACAAAGGCTGCATTGAGCAGGAGCCGTGGGGTCTGGCAGCCTCTGATGCCATCCGGACATTGCTTTGCTTGTGCCAGTGATTCACAGAGGCCGTCACAGATCCTCTCCCCTTCATAGCCAGCTTGGGCTCCCCCCACACATTTCCCCTTCAGCTGAATCAGATTAATCCAAAATAATTCTGTCGAGATTAGGAGAGTAACCGTGGCATTACCCATCCCAGGGTGACTGAGTGCCTATTGATCCCACTGATTCTGTGTTCTACTATCAAGCTGCTGAGTCTGTGTTTGAGCATGTTTGATGTTTTTAAGGACGAGGTCAGGATCCCCAGGTTTTGCAGAACATAATTCCTTGCTTTTACTTTAAAATAAGCACGGCACACGTCCTAAACACAGAATTACCCATCACTATCCAGTTTGTTTATAACAGAACTGTCGGAGCCAATATATCTACTTTATGAATTTTGTGTCAGTTTAGTACCCAAACTATGTATGATAGAAGCTGCTATCATGTTAAAAATCACTTGTGTGACACACAGTGAAATATATTGCTTACATGTGTAGCCACAACATGCTGGCAAAATGTGATTTTATACTTAAGTTTGATGTAAGCTAACAAATACTTGCATGTTATCCAGTTCTGCTTCCTTGGCTAGCCGAGACTCTTCCCTTTGGGAACAAGAACTGATTTACCACGGCCATGCTGAGCCAGCACAACTACCAGGGGGAAATCGATTTGTTCTGAGCACCTACAGCAAGAACAATGTTCATTATTTCAACCTTCAGTTTCAGCTGTGGAAGTTTTTAGGTAGGAAAGAGAGGCATGGAAATGAGCTGGAGAAGGCACCCTGCTCCTGAGGGTGCAAGGTCTTGCTGATCAGGGATCCGGTTGGTGCCGCTCTTTCTCGAAGACGCCAGCCCAAACTCTCCTGTCCGAGCTCTGCCTGCTCTCTCCCGGCCGCTCCGGGAACCACAGCTCGGCAGCGAGAGGAGCAGCCCGGGCCGGCCTGGGCCCTGGCCGCCTCCCTGAGGCTTCAGCCCCGGCTGCAGCGGGGCTCAGGACGGCCTGGCCCCAGGCACCCGCTCACCGCCTCGGGGCACCGCTGCTTTCACAGGGCGGGGAGGCCTGCGGCTTCTCCGGAGACGGTAATTGCAACAGAGGGTAAATCTTACTAGGAATTTAGTAAATTAGTCAGACGACATGGCCTGCCGGAGGGGAAGAGGGTGACTGGGACCAGTGGAAGGTAGGGGGGTTCTCCAGTGCGTGTTGTGTCCTGTAGCAGCATGGATATATTTTTCAGTAACCCTGGCTATGGTGAGGGCTGATGTGTCCCCAGAAGCTGAGCTGTTTGTGACCCTGGGGGTGAAGATTAGTGCCAGCTTTTACTGAGATGCAGTTCAACAAGGTACGACTAATGAGGAGCTAATAAAGTATTAGGAACCACATTCTGCATTCTCCAGTGCGTGTTGTGTCCTGTAGCAGCATGGATATATTTTTCAGTAACCCTGGCTATGGTGAGGGCTGATGTGTCCCCAGAAGCTGAGCTGTTTGTGACCCTGGGGGTGAAGATTAGTGCCAGCTTTTACTGAGATGCAGTTCAACAAGGTACGACTAATGAGGAGCTAATAAAGTATTAGGAACCACATTCTGCACTGTGAAAAAAGAGGTGTTTTGCCCCCCTGGGAGAGGGTTGGTAAGCTGCCTTGGCCAGAAGCCACGGTCTGGCAGAACACCTGTAACACGTTCCTTTACAGGAGGAAATGCAGCTGGAGCCCTCCCAGGCAGTGACATTTTAAGGACATTTCCCAGGGGTCCTGGGAGATGCAGGCAGCAGCGCGGAGCCAACGCTGTGCTGAGCTCCTGTTGACAATTGCAGTATGGCCTGGAGATAGATCCCATGAAACAAAGAGGTGATACCAGCACAGTGAGGCATGAAAAGTCACTTTGCCTGGCCAGGTGGCTCTGAGGGAACTTCAGAGAGATCAAGAGTGACCTTTAATTTCCTTCAGCAAAATAAGTCCTAAAAGCGATGTGGAAGGGGCAGGTCCTGGCACACGAGGCCCTGCTGGGAGCTAGGCAGTTGTGGCCGTGTTCCCTGGGCTGCTGGCTGCCATGGCAGTGTCTGCACAGTGCAAAACCAGTGCCGCAAGCTGTGTCCTTAAAGAAAACCTAATAGAAATACTTGTTTTGCCCAGGGTGATTAATTTAAATTTTGGCTCCTCAAAATTATTATGAGGGCAGCATGTTAGGCCACAATATCAGGGTCTGTCCCACAGCTATATAAAACAGCTTTGTCTCTCAGGGCTTGAAACTTTGCTGATTAAAGAAGAGCAATTCTCCTGAAATTAGTAAGGTTTTGCAGTTTATTCTAGCTGAAGCTTTGTCTGTAGGGCCAAAGTTATTTATCTCATAAGTTTCCACTGTCACACCCATACATGCAATATAAGCCAGATTCAGCAGACCAGAAAGGTAAATGAAGATTTATGGTATTTTAATGTGTTTCTTGAATTAGAAATGAGAAAATATAATTTCATTTTCTTTTGAATTTCCATCCAGCTCTAGAGAAAGTAAAAAAGCCAAGGGACATTTTTAATGTTTACTGCAAGTATTGTTACTTAGCCTCTTGGTTGTATTAATACAAACATTATTTTTCTCCATTAACCATGGAGCTTTAACTCTTCATTAACAAGAATGCGTCAGCTCAACAGTTGCTAAATAGAGCTGAAGTAAAGACATACATAACAAAAAGCAGACTAGGAAATAAAAACACAGTTATATCATCACAATTATATCAGAAGTAATGAAAACGCCCATAAAGGAACCTTGAATCTGCTCAAATGTCAGAAATTGTTAAATGTGTAGACTCTCTACGGATAAGGAATTATGTTTCTTGCAGTTGCAGTTTAAATCCTTTGCCTGTCTAGTTCCTTTCTCTGTTGAGGATTTTATAAAGTAAGGGAGAAACATACCTCATCTCAATTTTATCTCTTGGGTTTATTAAAATATGCTTAGAAAATAAGGAGCTAGACAGTGCTTCCAGCACACGCTCTTCACTGCAGAACCGCTCATTACAGGAGAAGTCTCTGACTCCTCCATTTCCTCCGGATCGCACCAGAAATGAACTGCCTCGTGTGTCCTACCATGGCGAGAAGTGTTTGCTCTGCAATAACCCTAGCAAGTGTACAGTATGAATTTACACATGGAATTGGAGCACAGATGTATGTAGAAGATGTGCTTTCTCCTTCCAGCAGCCGAAGTGAAAGGAATTCACTGCCTTATTTAATACCTCCACGTGAACGTCCAGGCTCAGGCATTCACTGTTTACTTATGCTGAGTATACAGTGCACACACTGTACTACTTCTTCTGCCTGGGAAGGAATAAAGATCTACTGTTCAAGTCAGCCAAATATTTTTAAAATCAAGTGATGTGCCAGAAGGGATTTCTGGAAGCCCAGAAGTTAACAATTCCACTGCTGCATTTTGCTGTGCAGATACTGCTGCTCAGTGGAAGGTTCAGGACTCCTGTTGCCAGCATTGCCCTGCTTCAACACTGAAAGGAGAATTCAGAAAAGATCCTTTGCACGAGCAGCTCCGGATGGGACAGCAGAGGAGGGATCTCTGGTAAGAAGACTGACCCTAGCACCTTCTGGCCTGAGAGACTGCACATGCGCCACGAATGACACAGAACACAAATGAAGGGCTGTCAGGTGTGAGAAAGATGAGAAGCTGAAGGATCAAGTGCTCTGCAGATGGAGGAAAGCTATGTTCCCTTTGCTTGCTCATTGCTGGTAGGCCTGGATGTTGTAGGTAAACCTTTAGGAAAATTTAGTAAGGATGCTGCCACGTTCCCTAAGATTTTAATTCTGAGACCTGAGATTTGAATTCTCAGAGCTCGCACAAAGCTAATGAGTCCTCTGCAGAAGTGTTTTTCATCAGCTGGGTTTCCCTTCTAAGGTGCCTGTAAATACATTGTATGTGAAGAAGGGATGTGACAAGCCAGCACAGGCTGATGCAGAAAGTGTAAGGAGAGGGGGCTGGTAGTCGGCGCTGGAGCTAATCAGCAGAGAAACCCCAGAGCCTGCTAGCACTGTTTGTCTGGGCTGCTCTCCTTAGTACAGAAAAAAATGAGATGCAGTGACCCTTTCCTCATTTACAAAATCTCTTCTGGAGACAGATACCTCAGCTCCATGTGGAAAACCCACACACATTGAAAGAGCTATGCGTGGAAGATGATAGCCACCTAAAGCACAGTGACTGCAAATTACCCTCTCTCGGGAGAGCAAGGTTTCGTACTGATCTGATTTCAGCCTTGTTCAATATGTGTTTTTTTAAGGTCTGGCTTTTCATCCACTAATTAGTAGCCTAAATAAGATACAGGTTGAGATTTTGGGTTTGGGTTTTTTTTTCATGGTTTTTTAATGTCTTTTACCCACAATTCTTAACTACATCTTTCCC